>NC_084463.1:119899067-120200029 GCF_027409185.1 Cynocephalus volans | reverse complement strand
AGTTTTAAGTTCAGACTTTTATAAACAGGGTTGCTATGAACTTCTAGTACATGTCTTTTGGTGAACAAATGTACTCATGGCTATTGGGTATACATCTAGGAATAGAACTACTGGCATGTACATAATTTACCACTGTTGTTAATCTTTATTCCTTCCTGTATCTCTGGCCTTCCATCAGGGATCATTTTCTGTTTACCTGACTACCCTTTAGCACAGGTTTTTTCAGGAAATTTTCACTCCCTCTCTTTCTGTTCATCTGAAAATATCTTTTTTTCATCTTCATTCTTAAAAGGTATTTTAACTGAGTAGCTTCAGGGTTGGCAGTTATTTTCTTTCAGCACAGTGATGATGTCATCACTGAAGTATCTTCCGTCTTTTCAATTTCATTGTTCCTGTTGAGAAGTCATTTACCAGTCACTCACTGCTCCTCTGAAGGTAATTCTACTCCGTAGCTCCACTTTTAGGATTTTCTCCTTGGTTTCTGTACTTTTATAAGGATGTGTTCAGATGTGGATTTCTTCTCTCTTTTTAATTGAGATGTCATTCACATGCCATAAAAATTTATCCACTCAAAGTGTACAATTCAATGTTCTTCAGTATATTCAAATTGTGCAACCACCACTACAATCTATTTTAGAACATTCCTATTTCCCAAAAAGAAATCTAGTATCCACTCACTTCTCATCTAGTCAATGTCTATAAATTTACCTACTCTGGATATTTGATGTAAATGCAATCATTCAATAAGCAGTCTTCTGTGATTGGCTTCTTTCACTTACTATGTTTCCAAGGTTTACTCACGTTGTATCATGTATCAGTACTTCATACTTTTTTTAAGGCTTTACAATATTCCATTGCACAGATATACACATTTTGTTTACCCATTCTTCAAGTGATGGACATATGAACTGCTAAAACTTTTTAGCTATTATGAATAATGCTGCTATAAACATTTGCGTGGACATATGTTTTCATTGCTCTTGGATATGTACCTAGAACTGTATCGAATTTTAAAATTATACTATTTGGGTTATATTATGCTTACTGAATGTTTTGGGAAATTCTTAGTCATTATCTCTTCAAATACTGTGGGTAATATTCTCACCCTCTGTTCTTTAGGGACTTCCATCTAAACACATACTGGACATTTTCTTGCATCCACTGTGTCTCACCCTTCCCTCTGTCTCATCCTTACATTTCTCTGTGCTTCTTTCTGGATTTTTCCTCCTGACCTAAAATACAGTTCACTGATCCGCTCTACACTAATATATGAAGAAGATCTGCTGCTAAATTCACACTTAGTTCAGTTTTATAATGTTGCCATATTGATTTATTTTTTAATGTTCCCAGTTTTTAAAATTTGCAATTTCTTTTCTTCTTGAACGTAGTAAGCATAATTATTTCAAAATCCATATCTGATATGACTGATTCCCGGAGCACCTGGAGCTCTGTTTTTATTGCTTACTGTTTCAACTGGCTCTTGAGTCATACTGTCTTGAGTCCTATGTGACCGATTACCTCTATGTTCTGAATATTATGTTTGAAAAATCGCTTGCAGAAATATTTGAGACCTCTAATAATAATCTTCAAGAAAAACAATTTGTTTCTGCAAGGAACCTGGGGGCATGTGCAAACCAAGACCATCTTAATCCAGTATTGGGGTTTGAGAATTTCCTGGGCCACCCAGAGGACTTGAAACTGAGCTGCAGTCCATACAAGGGCTCACTTATCTCTGTTTTACCACATTCTTGGGTGCAGACTTTCAGAATCCCAATGCAAAGTGCTGGGGAATTATAAGGGCCCCACTTTTGTATTCCTACTCATGTGAGGCTATCAAAAGAGCCACACAAGTCTTTTAGCTGCTTCCTCCGAATTGGCAAATGCCTATAGGGCAAAAGCAGCCCCAAATATCACTCTCATTTCTTTGGATTTCCTTCTTTTCTGACTCTTGACCTGGTAGTGCTTTGCTAATTTACCTCTCTGATACCTTCAACCAGATAATATTTTGTGGTTTTTTTTTCAGCTTTTGGAGTTGCTCTCAGCCAAAGGGTCATTCTCTTTTACGTAGTCCACCATTACAGGTGGCAGATTCTTCACTGCATTGCTTTTTCTTACCTAAGGACCCCTGCCTGTTAATGCTCACCCCTGGTTCTCTTAACTCCGCACTTGTCTCAGTTTCAATGTTACTTACTCTGGGCCGCATCCCCTAGTTCCACAGAATAGATTATGATACATCCATGAAATGTTACTGCACTCTCTTGAATAACACTCCCCACACTCATAATGCTTTTTGTTCGACAGTAGATCCCAGTAGGCCCTTCAGGGCAGTCTAAGCACCTTTGTGTTCACCTCCACATCCTCACTGCCTAAGCCCAATGCCTGGGGTGAAAATAACTAAAAAGTGAAAACATCTAACTGGTAAAAACAACTGTGTAGAGTTGCACAAAGGCATGAAATTGCCTGGAATGTCCAAGGACTGTAGGAAATGAATAAAGATTTGTTAATTGAGTAAATTATTTGTTAAATTATTTGTTAAATGATAAAGTAATGTATATGTTCAACCCATCCCAACCTTTGGGAAAAGGAAACCATGATGCTTTACTTCTCTCATACCTTCCTATTTTTCATTCAAAACTGACATCAGATGTCAACTACTTCAGAGAAATATTTCCTGACATCTGTACCAACAATTAATCACTCCCCACTAAAAAGGAAATATGGTGTTAGAAAGGCTTTCTAGAAGAAGCCGTGCCTAAGGTAAAAACCTTAAAGATGAGCAGATTATCAAGAAAAAGTAAGAGTGCTCCTCTATTATTAAACACCGCATTACAATGATCTGTTTATGTGTTGTTTTCTCCTCAACGAATATCTTTCAGGCTAGAGACTATATTTTGGTTCTTTTTTATATTCAAAGTGCCTAGTACATAAGCTAACATATAGTATTAATATTCAATCCATGTTGCTTGAATGACAAGTGATCTTGAAAAGTATTTTTCCTGCCTGTGTTTGCCATTTAAACAGTCTTGCAGCCTGCTGCTTCTCTAGATTTCTATCTCCTCCTGCTCCCTCACACATCATCAGTTTCTCACTGATTGATAAATGATTCCTGTTTCCTTACATTCCATTTTTCATGCTGATTTCCAATGTTCCCTAAAAACTATCCATGCAAGGATTCTACATTCCATTCCTAGTTTCTCAAATGGCAGAGAATACTATCAGTGGCAAGTAAACACTGTATTTTTAATTTTAAGAATATATACATTCACCTGAACAAAACAGCAGATATACAGATTTATTTAAACATAAAGGAGCAAAGAAGGAAGGAATGAAGGAAAGAAAGAAAGAAAAGACCACAACAATACGTTGAACTTTCAGAAGAAGAGAACAAATCTAAGGATACTAGAGATGGTGGGAAGGGTGAGAGGGGGTTTAGGAAGTGATAGGTCAGGCAAAGGGCATAAAGAAATACCATGATTTGTAAGAATGAATATGCTAATAAAAAAAAAAAAAACCAAGGCAGAACAGGGACTGGCCAGTTAGCTCAGCTAACTGGTTATAACCAGTTACAGCATAGTGTTATAACACCAAGTCAAGATTCAGATCTCCATACAGGCCAGCCGCTTAAAAAAAAAAAAAATCCAGGCAGGACAAAAAAAAATTAGTTTTGTGACTGTGGACAAGGTTTAAAATTGAAAACTACTAAAACTCATTTTCGTGGCTAGGTGATTAAGTTCTATACCAAATGCTACTGTCTTTATAAGCCTTTAAAATGAAATTAAGAAATGAAAAATTGAAAGAAACTATTTAACAGACAGGAAAAAGGGGGCAGGTAGAAGATGTAATATACCTTACTTTCCAGAAATGAATAGTTTTTTTCCTCTTTTGAAACATGAGGTAAAGAGATGGCTACCACCTCCCCATTTAAGCCCTTTTCTATAATGCATCATGTATCTGGGGTGGGAACTAAATAAATCTGGCAATATTCATTTATGTTTTTCATTTAGAAGGTGCCATGTTCCAAAGAAGGTAATTATACTAGTTATCTTAAGTTTTGGCTTTATACTTGTAATTTCAAGTGTTTTTCTGGTTGCAATCCCTGGACGCTGCTGGCTGAGACAATGACTAAATTTCTGGGGACCCAGAATTCAATCCAGCTCATCCCATATCCATGGAGTTGAATGCTGGATGAAAGGAAGAAAAGGAAAAAGAAATCAGATTGAATACTATGACACAGCCTTTGAGGACAGCCAGGAATATATCCCTTGTTAAACGAAAGGTCATTCTGTAATAGTTATATCACTGTTTTAGTGATCTAAAAACATGACCCTTTGCAAAACAGTAGGCAGAAGGGGTGCAGTTTTGCTTTGAGAAGCAGCTGATCTGCATAAATGCATTTTGAAAGAAGGCCTAATTTCTTTATTAGATATTAAGGTGTACAAATAGGTCTAAAGGTTTTCACTGCATACCTCTGTCTTTGAGATCTTTGAAGCGGTACTTAAAATCAAATCAGTTAGGCTTATTCAGTCTTGATGGACTAAGTAAATCCCATCTATGAATTCCCATTAGCAAATGGATAAGTTAAAATAAACAAAACAAATAAAAACCAACAACCCTGTCCTTAAGAATGCAGCAAGATAGGAAAGTGAATGGAAATATTAATCAAATCATTTATCAAGCATTTTCTATGTGCCAGGCACAGTGGTAAATGATTGCATGAATTATCTCATTCAGCACTAAAAATAATACCTAAAAGGTAGGTATTGGTGTTATCTCTACTTCTGAGATGAAAAAACTGAAGTTCAGAGAAGTTAAATACCTTGTGTAAAGTCACATTGGTAAACTCAGGTCCACTGGGTCTAAAGCTAAAGCTTTTAACCAGTGCTATATTATTACTGTTTAAACTTTTCCTCTTTGATTTTATTTTCTTTTTTTAAAGAGAACTGATTTTTAGAAAACTCTCTTCCATTTCAAGATTGTTCCTTTTCTCATTTTAGAAAGGAAAGAGAAAGATAATCTGATTTTGGCAAATATTATAAAGTATATTCTGAGCCATCTGTGTGTGTGTGTGTGTGTGTGCGTACACACACACTGAAAACAAAAAATTTATTTTTCCAATTCCTGACTCAGGAGGACTGAACCATCCTACTAATACATACATACACATTAGATGTCCAGAAACATTAAGCTTTTTAGAAGATGTGAATTCCAATATTCATGATGGTTTCTACGAGGGCATAAGTTTAAAAAATCTGAACTGGGAAGATTAATTCCTTACAGGTCATTACTCTAGGGATTATTGCCTGAATCAAAGAGGAAAATAACTGGTCACACTCATTTATTATCACAATCTAATAATGCTAATTGGCAGCCTCTGTGATAAGTCTAGGGAGAACTCCCCTGACATCTCTAATCAAGAGTCCACTATTATTGATTATTTGATAAATAAACCATTTTTGTGCTTATTGCTGTGCTTGAGATAGATATTTTAGTCCTGCTTGAGTGTGATTATTACTCTCGTAACTTATTCTGACCCTCAACAATGCTGATTTCAAGCATGACCCTATACCTATCAATAATTAAATGATTATAATGTACCTTAAGAATTTGAAGATTCCACTCAAATTGTATTTTAGAACAATTTGATGCCCAAATCCTTTTATTATATAACTCAACTGGAGGCTTTAGAATCAGTCAAGTTTTTTTTAAAAATGCAGATTCAGAGGCATTATTTATTGCATGACTTTCAAGAGAGAATCAGGCACATGAATCTCTATCAACTCCCTGAACATGTTATTTTACTCAACTTCAGTGTTCCTCATTTTGTGGCCTTTGCCATTTTGACTAGGTTTAAATCATGATTTCAGTATTACAGGTGATGCCTTCCACTATTCTACCCAATGAATGTATACCTCAAAGTTAATACGAGGTATGAAACATCTAGTCTTTTCAAAAATTAAGTTTTTCTTACTAGTAATGTTTCCAAGGAGAGAGTATAAAAGTATACAGGAAAGCAACTAAATACAAAGAATGGGTTAAAGAAATACAGATCTTAAAAAGGCTAAAAGCCTCTGGGGTCCAGTTTAGAAGGCTCTAGACTCTGTGAGGCTGGAAAAATGAAAGCTAAAAGGGGATAGAGTGGAAGTAAATTTTGTAAGCAATGTATAGATGCACCTGGACTTTCAATCAAATATAAAAAATATCAGAATTAGACAGAATCCCTTTGAAAGATAAAAATCCTTTTACAGTACTCATTCTGCAAAGGATAAGTCACATATGGGCAAAGTCTCAGACAATCAAAATTACTCTGGGAAATCTCTTAATAAGGTGTCATATTAGAGACTAACATATAAACCATTTCTCAGTAAATTCAAGACAACCAGTTCTTCAAGCAATGGCACAAGTCACCATTTCTTTGGTTGGGCTCCAGACAAAGTAGATGCCTTATACTAGAACACCATGTTGTATTAAAAATGCATACTTTTAAAATCAAGAATCACATGCAGTCTAGCAAGATGCTCATACTAGAGAAGTACTTGGAAGCTGATAACAACTGAAGAAATGGCAGATGTGTTTCCCACCTCATGCTAATTTGGGGGTACATGTTCACTGAATAAAACAGAGGGCAGAATCATCTGCACTATTTAGACCATTATTTCTCTCACAGACTGTTTTTTTACCTGAATGTTTACAGTTAATTGCATAAGTTATATTTGCACATGATGCTATGCCACTGGATTTGCTTTAAAAAATGAGCTTCTAGAACCCAATAGCCTCAAGAATAAGTGTAGGTTAAACAATACATCCTAGTTCAAGAATGATTTAATAATTTCAAGATTGCCTAAAACGCTTTGTCAAACAGTATCAGCATATTTTGGGGAATATTTTCAAAATATCCTTCCACAAACTGTTCTTTGGGTCTACTACTCTCATGTATCTGGACCAAATGTCATAAATCTGACTTGACAAGACAGGCCACAGAACAATACTACAATTCCCTAGTGGATATTACTATTTGCATATCTCAAAGCCATTTCAAATTCAACATACGAATAATTGAGCTTTGGATCCTCACCGCTAAATATGCTCTTCTTCCAGTTTCCTTTGTCTTAAAAGATAATACCATAATTCGTTGAATTGTACAAGAAACCTTGGAGTCAGCACTGATATTTCTTTCCCTCTTCCCCCATTAACTAATCCATCCTTAAGTCCTATCAAGTTTACCTCTAACTCTTGAATATGTCTACTTTTCTCCATCTCCACTAAAACTACCTTTGTGTAAGACACTGCCAATTCTTGACTGAGCTACAATAATGGACTACCCTTTGGCTTCCCATATTCACTCTGGTCTCCTATTTATTTTCCATATTCCATGATCCATCCAAAGTACCCTTCTGATCACATCACTCTCTGCTTAAAAAATATCATAATTATTTCCAACTGTTCTAAGAAAAAGACCCAGACAGCATGAGGTTCTAAATGATCTGTTCGGCTCTCCAACTCTTTAATCACTATGGTCTACATGTTCCAGAAAGCTAAGCTTCTTACAGCTCTTTGTACCTATCAAGCTACTGACCTCTAGACAGACGTTTTTTGTTTGTTTTTGGTGAACATTTAAACTGAAGTATTACATACATGCAAAAAATAAGAGATATTTCTTTTAGCCAATGTGAGAATGAATGTCTTTTTTCTTTTAAAAAATTGCTTTATTGAAGTGTATAAGTATAAAACACACACACACACACACACACACACACACACAAGTGAGCATGAGCAATTCACTGCGATACAGCTCAGTGAACTGTTTCAACATGAACACACTTGTATAACCACTGCCCAGATCAAGATTTGGGCCACTCCAATACCCGAGAAACCTCTATCATGCTCCCTTCCGATGGTAACCATTATTCTGATGTCCACGACTATATATTAGTTTAGCCTGTTTTTGAAATTTAAATATTCAAGCTTTTCTGTGTCTGGCTTTTTTTGCCCTTTTCTCATGAATTTTTTGTTCATGAAATTCATCCATGCTGTAGTGTATACTCAAGCTCATCTTTTTTCATTGCTGTATTCTCCTCCATAAATATACCACATTTATTCATTCTACTGTTGATGAATGTTTGGGTTGTTTCCAGTTTGGGGCTATTGCGAATAAAGTGCAATGGACATTCTTATACGTGTCTTTTTGGTGAACATATGAACACATTTCGGTTGTGTAATACCTAGGATTGAAATGGTTAAGACACGGGATAAGCATGTACTCAGCTTTGGTAAGTACCTACAGCAGGTAGCTGGACTGTACAGAAATGGTTTTACCTCAATGCAGTACGTTGCCCTCATCACTCAGGCATTTCTTAGAACACTGCTGTTAGTGAGATTCTATTATAAAACACCCTACTGTGAAAAAATTTAAACATATACACAATTATAGAATATCTGAATACCTATCTCCTATATTCAATGGTTACCAATATTTGACACACTGACTTCATCTATTCTCTCTTCCCTCCCCTTTTTCTGCTAAACTATTTCGAAGCAAATGCATCGCGCATCATGTCATTTCGTCCCTACATACTTCAATTTGCACCTCTAAGAAATATGGACATTTCCTTAGGTAACTACAATGCTCGTATACAAATTCTCAATAATTCTTTGGTATTATTATCTAATATCCACATAGTGAATTTTATTATCTATCTCCCCCACTAATGCCTTGTGAATAGAGAAACTATCTGTTTTGGCTTGTTACTATAATCCCAATGCCTCTCAGCTCTTAGTACATACTACCACTCAAAGGACCTTTCCTGAGAATAAACGAAGGGATTTAAGTGTTCTCACCAGTCTCTAAGCCCAACTAAAAAGGTTCAAGTTTCAGAGAAGAGTAAAAAGTTCAAGACCATGCTCCAGATCATATGGTCATTCACACAAGGAGAAACCTAAAACTGACTGTAGAGGTGAAATCACATAATTAGAAATTCTTTCCTCCAAGACATAAAATTTACTTAATGAAGCCTATTAAAATATATACCAGATGTCCCACTAAAATCTATGATGCAAGTTCAAGACAAATCTTACTATTTCCAAGCAGCACAGATGTGTTTTAATAATTAGTTTCTTTTGCTGATTAGTTTTGCAAGGTCAAAATTAGGTCAATTTACATCAAAAAGTACTAAGAGCTGACTAAATACCCAGGAATGAGTTTGGAATTAGTAGGTTTCTACTGTCAGAGATTTTTCAAAACAACACAATTGCAAAGAAATGGGTTCATCTTGAAGATTTTTTCTTAAGCCATCAAAAAATTTAAAGCTTAATTAAAAAGTAAAATGAAACAGAGTACTATGACTAAAGGATTGAACTGAATTGTAAACATTTTAAAGTTTCTTTTAGTAGCAATTGCATTACTCTTAAAAAACTGAGTAACTCAAAGACTTGTTTTGACTCCATCCAAAACTAATTATCAATGCCTCTTAAATATCTTTCTACCACTTATCAAGAATATTTTTAAAAAAAGAAAGAACAGAATTAAGAGGTAATATACAATTTATTTTTAGTTCACTAACTTTTGTTGACTTTCATTTACTTCTCCTAACTTTTAAAAATTCTAAATACATAGGCCCAGATTTATTTACCAGATTGGGCTTTTTTATTTTTATTTTTTTTGGCAGCTGGCTGGTATGGAGATCCGAACCCTTAACCTTGGTGTTGTAACACTGTGCTCCAACCAACTGAGCTAACCAGCCAACCCCCGAGACTGGGCTTTAAAAAACAATTTATTCAGGGACTTCTGCTTCTAGTTGGGATATAGAGGTTACAAAAGACTCCTGCTTTGATGTAACAAAATGAAACACTAGAAAACCTAAACAATAATATTTTTCATTAAAACCATCAAGGGGACCTGGATGCAAAGAAGTTTAAATAAACTATTTCCAGAGAGGGATGAATCCTTCCTAGATGAGCAGAAACCAATAGTGGCTTTCGTACCTGAGGACATTTGCCCAACGCTGGGGCCATGCGGTGGACAAAGTAGCAAAAATGCCACAGGCACAGGAACTTTGCAGGGACAAGGAGAAACCAGCCAACTTTTAATAACCAGGCCTGGACTAGTACAGTGCACTGGAATTTGAAGAAGTCCAAAAGGCAGAGATGGTCCTTTCTGCAAACCAATTCTCATGCTACTTATCAAGAAGGTGGATGAAGCTGGTGGTTGTGTTGCAAAACAGGAAGAACATTAAGTTCTCTCGCAGTGCTTAGGTACTAAGCCAAAACCATCTGTAACCACACAGTTCACTGTTACCATTAATACTTTACTGTTCATTTCTGCTATTCCAGAAACACTTGCCCAGAAAGATGAGGTTCTTTCAGATGTCTCAAGAAAACCTATTTATCTGAACAAACTTATCAACTAACCTTCGGAGAATAAATACCCTCTTCTCAAAAACAGATTGCTCAAGAACACTAGATCTAACTATAATTTTGTATTTTAACCAACCTCTCACTATCTTTCCACCCCGCTATCTTTACCATCCTCTGGTAACAACTATTCTACTCTCTACTTCTATGTGATCAACTTTCTTAGCTTCCACATATGAGAACATGTGGTATTTCTCTTTTTGTTCCTGGATTATTTCACTTAACAAAATGTCCTCCAAGCTCATCCATGTTGTCTCAAGTGATAGGATTTCATTCTTTTTTATAGATGAATAGTATTCCATTGTATATATGAGGGAACGTCAAAAACTTCATGGAAAGATTCATATTATCTTTTAATTCTACTTTTCCATGAGCTTTCTCGTATATGCCACATTTTCTTTATCTGTTCATCTGTTGATGATCAATTAGGTTGATTCCATGTCTTGGCTATCTTGAATAGAACTGCAATAAACATGGGATTTTTGTTTTTCAAAATATCTCGACATACTCATTTCCTTTCCTTTGGATATATAAACAGTAGTGGGATTGCTGTATCATATGGTAGTTCTGTTTTTAGTTTTTTGAGGAAACTCCATCCGTACTGTTTTCCATAATGACTGCATTAATTTACACTTCCACCAACAATGCATAAGAGTTCCCCCTTCTCTGCATCCTCACCAGCAGTTTTTATTTTATGCCTTATTAATAATAGCCATTCTAACTGAGGTAAGATGTATCTCATTGTGGTTTTGATCTGTATTTCCCTGACGATTAGTGATTTTGTGCATTTTTTCATATACCTCTTGGCCATTTGTGTCTTCTTTGAGAAATGTCTATTCAGCTCTTTTGCCCATTTTTTAATAGAATTGCTTGTTTTTGTTGTTTGAGTTCCATGTATATTCTGGATGTTAACCACTTGTTGAATTATACATAGTTTGCACATATTTTCTCCCATTCTACAGGTTGTCTCTTCACTTTGTTGACTGCTTGCTTTTCTGCACAGAAGCTTTTTAGTTTGATATAATCCCATTTGTCTATTTTTGCTTCTTTTAACTGTGCTTTTGAGGTCTTCTCTATAAAGTCTCTGCCCAGACCAATGTCCTGAGCGTTTCTTCTGTGTTTTCTTCAGTAGTTTCATAGTTTTGGGTCTTATATTTAAGTCTTCAGTCCATTTTGAGTTGATTTTTGCATATTTTTAGAGATAGGGATCAGTTTTATTCTACTGCATATGGTTATCCAGCACCATGTATTGAAGAGACTGTCCTTTCCCCAGTGAATATTCTTTGAACCTTTGTCAAAAATCAGTTGGCTGTAGATGTGTGGCTTTACTTCTGGGTTCTCTGTTCTATTTACAGCTAGATAAAAGAAATAAGATCTAGTGTTCTAGGGCACTGTAGGGTGAGTATAATTAACAACAGTTTACTGTATATTTTCAATTAGCCAGAAGAGAAGATTTTGGATGTTCCCAACACAAAGAAATGATAAATGTTTGAGCTGACAGATATGTCAACTGACTTGATTTGATCAATACACATTGTATACATGTATTGAAATATCAGAGTACCCGATAAATATGTACAATAAAAAATTTTAAAAAGAGAATAGATTGCTCGACTAGACTGATTACTCTTCAAGACTCACTTTGAAACTCACCCGTCAATGTGTCTACCAATTCTCAACTGAAACCATGCCAAGTTATTCATGTCATGAATCCATGCCTAATCCCAATCAGGACCTTTCCCCTCCCCTCCAACCCTACTCCACATTGAAAGACACACTGAAAACTGGATCCTCCAAATGCATAAATATTGACACTGTCTTCTTTCCTCTGAGATGCTAATTAGACTGTCAAACTAGTAGCTTTCCTTGCCATAGTAAACTATAATTTCAGCTTTATTTTGACTATCTTCCCAAAATATTGGCAAGAGTAAAGGGCCTGATCCTGTGTTCACAGCATTGAAAATGAACTGAAATGACACCCAGCCCTGACTCAGCTTAACTCCAGGTTAGATCAAAGGAATCAGCCCAAAGGAATCAGCCCAAAGGAAAGGAAATCAGTATACTAAAAAGATACCTGTACAACTATGTTTACTGCAGCACTATTTACAATAGCCAAGATATGAAACCAACCTAAGTGCCTATCAACAGACGAATGGTGTAGTGGACTGAATGTCCCTCCCAAACCTACTGAAGATTGAATTGTGTCACCCAAGTTTTATGTATTAGAAACTTGGCCCCCACTGTGACTATTAAGAAGGTGGGAAATCCTATTTTGGTAATTGAAAGCAAGGGGTGGGGGAGGCTTGAAGAGGAGATTACATTGCAGGACCATGACATAATGAAAGGATTAAAAATGGCGGTCACGGGAGTGGTTCTCACGGCTTTAAAAGGAGAAAGAATGAGGACGTTAGTCTCTTCTGCTTTTTCTGCTCCTCCATTTTGACAATGTGATACCCTGTTGTCACTGAAGTCACCATCAAAGAAATCCTTCACCAGATGTATTCCCTGGATTTTGGATTTCCAGCCTCTCAAACTGTAAGCAATAAATTTCATTTCCTTATAAATCACCCAGTTCTGTGTATTTTGTTATAAGCAACAAAAATGGACTAATACAAATGGATAAAGAAAAATGTGGTATATATACACAATGAAATTCTACTCAGCCATAAAAACGAATAAAATCATGTCATTCATGGAAGAAAGGATAAGCCTGGAAGACATTTTAAGTGAAATAAGTCAGGAACAGAAAGATAAATACCACCATTTCTCACTCATATGTGGGAGCTAAAAACAGTGAGCTCATAGAAGAAGACTGTAGACTTGAGGTTAGCAGAGGCTGGGAAGGGTAGTGGGGAGAAGGTTAGGGAGAGGTTGGTAAACAGATACAGAATTAACAACTACACAGAAGAATAAGTTCTTGTATTCTATAGTACTGGTAGGTTGTCTATAATTAACAATAATTTATTGTGTATTTTCAAATATTGTCATCACAAGGAAATGACAAATGTTTGCAGTGACAGATATGCTAATTAGCCTGATTTTATCATCACACAGTGTATATACATGTACCAAAATATTATTTTGTACCACATAAATATGTACAATTATTATGTGTCAATTAAAAATAAATAAAATATCAATATATTAAAAAAAAAGGGATCAGCCCCTCATCCTGGCTAACTAGGGGATGCCCTTTTCGGAGAAAATATTACCTATTTTAGTCTGTACTATTCTTTTATACAATGATTAGCATAAAGTATAAAATTATGAAATATGAGAGGAAACTGAAAAATGTGACCCATAATAAAAAAAGCAACAGAAGCAGAATCGCAGATAGCTTGGGGAATTAGCAAATAAATCTTAAAAGAATGATTATAAATATGTTAAGGAATTTAGATAAAAAGAATGACAGATAAAAATGATAGCTCTAAAAATGAAAATAGAAATTCTAGAACTAAAAAATGTATCTGAAATGAAAATACTTATTGGCTGTTAATAAACAGCAGAATACAGAAAAGAAATAACCAATAAATTAAAACACGCAATTTGATATTATCCAAAAGTGAACTTATTAAATGTCTACCATATTTGAGTCTTTTCCTTCAATCTTTTTATCCTTGGAAATAAAACAGGATTCCTCGTTTAAAATAAATTTTTTTTTTTCCTTTCTTTCTGGAGAGAGGCAGCCTTTTTTCTTCCTCATGAAACCTTGGCTACAAATTTTAATTACTAATTATAATTTTTCCTTCAGAAAATAACTCTCTTCTGTGCTCCCGGTCCCACCTCACTCTGTGTATATCTCTTATTTTTAAATTTTTATATTCACATTGAAATGTTCTCAGTACTTGCCTGCTCTCATTTAAATGCCTTTTTAGGTTTTATTTGTTTCTGTTTTTGTTTTTGTTTTTTTTTGTGCCCATATCATAGACAAGTATGTAGTCAGTATTTAATATTTGCTTAATAAACTGAAATATCTGTTAATGTATATTTTTATTAAAATAAAGATTTTAAAAGTTATGATTAAAAAGACATTAAATACCTTTCATATGTCACTGCTCAAATTTATGTAGTTTGATAAAATCCAAAATAAAGGACTTTAAGATGTTCTTAAATGAAAATATTTAAATGATGTATAAAAATATATTAATAGTTTATATAAACTGAAAATTGCTGTACCAGTTACTATTCTGATACATGCTAATAGAAAGGTAGAATGAAGAGAAAATATTGTGCTGTAATTAAGAAATAAAAATAATTAAGAGATGACATGTCAAAAAGCTTTACATGTCAAAGGTATTATTTATGTGTGTGAGCATGTAATCTGAAAAAAACATCTTAAATATTTTCATTTGAAGGTAAACAGTTCATTTGTTATATAAAAAGCCATTTAATGTATACCTAGGATTATGAAAGAGTCGCTTTTCTATACCTGTAAGGTAGCTTATAGACAGATGCCAATATAAATGCTGCTGGCATATTGAGTAAAAGAACATTATTAAACAAATGACGTTAAAAATAAACTAGAACTCACAAGATAAAACATATTAGTTCTAAATTTTATAGCCTTAAACCTTTTGCTTTTGAACACTTACAAACTTTCCATAAAAATAATGCATTTTATTGTTCATTTACTGCAAAGTTAAGCAGGCTGATATGAAAGATAGAATGTTAGCTGCTAACTAAACCTTCAAACTCCATCATAAAGGCAAAACAAAATTTTACCTAAACTGTCAATAACACCATATGATAAAGTTAAAAATGCTCAGGAAATTGTTATGTATGTGTCACCAGTATTCATTGGAAAATTATCCTTCAACCATTACAGGCAACCAAGACTGAAGATATTTACATATAAATATCACACCATATTAAATTCCTAAAACATAAAGTTTGTTAACGTAAAACATCAAATTATAAACGTTACCAAATTTCTTCTGTGGTATATGTATGTGTGTGTGAATGTGTGTGTGGTGATTGGGGAGAATGCAAAGAAAAGATTTTTTCTGTGAAAAGTTCTAACAACCCAGGGAAAGCTAACTACAAGCACTATCAGTCTATAGCACACATTCTACTGAAATTAAATGCAAAGAGGGTGCTCTTAGCATCTCGCTCCTTTGAAAAATCCAATTTCTTCTAATTTTTTAATTAGGCCGCAAATTTAGAATCTCATTAAGAAATAAATGGTTATGCATGTATTTAAAATGGGTTTACTATTCACAGAAATTGTCCATCTTAATTTGCAGCTATGCATTTGAGTTTCAAGCACAAGAAAAAAAGCATTTGATATATCTGAAGGTCTGTACTTAGCAGTACAAATCCAGATACTTTTTACTTCACTCTATCTAATAAAGCCAAATTTCTTCCTCTTACTCCCCAAAGTTACTTTCTCTATCCCCTTTGCAGGAATTGTTTTTTTATTTTTCAATACCTTTACTATACAAAGGGGAAACAAAGGTATAATTAAGCACTCATCCTTTTTAATACCTTTATAATGGATTATCCCATATAAACAGGGCAACTAATCTATCCATTCAAAAGTAGCCTTAGAGACCATGATTGCACAACAGCTCCAAACAGTTGGTAGGGGAAAGTGTAAGGAGTTGGCATTACTCCAAAGAGCAAAAGAGAACTGGAGTAGATATGGATGGATAGTTGGGACTCATAAATAATGAAAACCTAATAAAAGCATTAGGCTCCCAAATTTTATTCATGCCAGTTTCATGTTAGAGTAAGCATACTGGGAAGAAAAGGAGGTTTCCAAGAAACACACATACTTAACACAACAACTACAAGCTTACTCTGAGAGGGTGAAGAAGAAAAAATTTCGAAGATCTACTTTTTATCTACCACAAAGAAGTTGAGATATGTGACTTATTTCATTGTATAAATCTGTTATTCCTGTCTCAAGAAGAGTGCACTTTGATTATACACATTCTCTTTCCCTCTCCCTCCCAACAACTGCAAGACTATTGGCTGAAGAGAAAAATTTTCAAATCTTTTTCATACGCAACATGTTCCAGATTTGTTTCAAACACAGCATGCGGCCTGTTTTCTTCCATACCTGTAGTGTCTTATTCATAAGTTTTCTCTATGTTCTTTTAATAGTTGGTACAATTCCACTACACTTTTTTGGATCAGGAAAGAGTTAAGGATATTTACTTCACAAGTAAAACATTATAGTGAATTTTTTTCCTTCACCAGTAATATGGGACTCTTATTAGT
This sequence comes from Cynocephalus volans, assembly GCF_027409185.1. NCBI lineage: Eukaryota > Metazoa > Chordata > Mammalia > Dermoptera > Cynocephalidae > Cynocephalus > Cynocephalus volans. Next base: position 120,183,400 of record NC_084463.1, on the reverse strand, counting down.
ATCCACTTCAAATAGCTATTATGAGAATGAAAAATAATGCTTTTAATGTGATCAGCACATTACCTGACATTCACGTGTTCAACGAATATTAAATATTACCATCACAGGAAGACAATTTATATCAACTAATTACATGGCAGACTATCACAAGAGTTAACATTCAGTATAACCTGGCATGCATCTAGTGAATATGGTTTGTAACAACACATTCCTCCTGGAGTTATAGAACAGACATTATAAACCTCCTGCCACCTTCCTCCAAACCCTAGCCTGCCTCATTTCTAAAAAAAACTTTTACATAAAAGCCATTCAGGCAAGTTGAGAATAAAATGCAAATCTAAAAGGTACTTTATAAATGTAAGAAAATGTAACAGTTTGTTTCTAATTCATTTTTCTCATGGAACTCTTGGACTGTGCAAGGACAAATGCTGCAAGTACCTGTCTGATACTTACATTATTCTTCAATACCAAAATTTTGATCATAATCTTTGGATTAAGTAAACATACCCGGTTTTTTTCTTGTTTTGCTTCTTTTTATTTTACTCTTTTAAGTATATGAAATTAAACTAAGATCACTGAAGGATACAGTTCTTTTAACACAAAGCTTCTTGCATTCTATCCAAATAATAGGAAATAGAAAATAATTCGATATATGTGATATGAAACTCTTACTATAGCATAAAACTACTGTAGCTAAAACTATTTTCCAAAATTTACTGATAGCTAAAGTTCCACATGACCTACATTCAGCCAAGCAGATGTGCTGAATGATGATTTGGAAGGAGAAACTGGTCAATATGAGTTGAGGAGCAGAGAGCAGGGAACAGGATGGTAGTGAAGGGTTTTATTTATCTGGGGTTGTCAGTGGTGGCTAACACTGAGTGGGCCAGGAGCGTTAGGGTTAACAGAGCCTGCAGTGGTGGAGCCATCTTCCTCCCAACAGAGGCAGCTTTGTAGCAGGCCAATTGTAAGGTGTTCTAGGAGTTGTTTCTAGAAGTTCAAAATACAGTCTGTTCTTTTAGGTCTCCTAATGTGTCTGGAAATTATCTGATTCCCTTTAATAAATCAGCTTCAGTTCAAACAAGGTGATCTAGATTCTGTTGTCTGAAACTAAGAACCCTAACCAATAAATCAGAAAATAAAGAACATTTCAATGCAAATCAATAAGCTCATCTATCTATACATAGCTCAAAAATGTGAACAACCAAAAATGCAGTTTTCGACATCTTCACTAGAGTTTTATATGTGCTCTATTTTGATTTATATAAAAGTCACTGAAAATAAATTTGAAATATTATTTAATAATATTCATATGACTATAATTTCTAAGAATTCCCTTATAAATTGATCAATTTTCATTAATCAATATGGTCTTTTTTCAACCCTCAGGGATTATTAATATAAAAACTAAGAGGAAGTCTAGCAGTAGCCTCTAGCCTGTAATTTCAATTGGCCAAATCATTTCAATTACTAAACAGCAGAACTAGAAAATTTGTGGGAAATGAATGGGAAGAATAAAATTCTGCTTTTTGTTAATTAAGTAAATAAATATAATGGGTGCCTCAAAATCACAAATCTGGAATCTAGATACTTAACTTTTAAAAATTGTAAAGCCAATTTCAACTGAAAGAAGAATCCCTCTAACCATCAAAACACATTGTTAAATTCATTTGGATACAAAATAATTATTGGATCAAAAGGAACTGAAACAGTGTTTTGGTAGCTGGCTGGTATGGGGTACAAATGAATATAAGGCTGCACTCTAACCAACTGAGCTAACTGGCCAGCCCTGAAACAATTTCATATAATTATTTTTAATATAATTATTAAACCATATAATTATTTTCAAAATAATACAAATATTTATGTCAATACCCCTATGTAAATTCATACTTGCTAAAGTAAAGGCCCACATTTCATTAATATTCTGAGTCTCCTGGTAAAGGTAAATATTATCTTAAAATTGACAAAACATTTAGAAATTATTTAAGAGAGGAAAAAATTTATATATTTAAATAAGAAATCTAACATTTCTGGCTACATTGCATGTGCCTTCATATATATTACTTCATTAGTCCATGTAATTAGTCATCAAGATAGAACGAATTATCCCTATTCTTAAAGCAATTGAACAGTCTGAGGTATAGATTACTTAGGTAACTTGAATGAAGAAACAAGTCAGTAGCAGAACCAAATGTGAATCCAGATCTGCCTAACTTTTCTAAAGCTCATACCTTCCTTTTCTATTATACCAGGTTGATTCTTTAAAGAAAGATAACTCAGTGTCGGTTTCTTAATTATTTTTCGTACATGAATATGAAATATTCTGCCAAATAAACATATCTTATTTCCAACTAAATTGAGTGTTAAGAGTTACTGGGAAGAGTAAGATCAGAACTTTTGTCTTTGAAGATAAAATTGAGCACTCTTTATTAATTATGTTAGGTAACAATTAAGAATCTATAAAGAAATATCACTATGTCAGCACAGTTTCCTAACACTTTCTCTACTGTGCTAAACTAACTTTTTTGAAGTTTACTCACCTATTAAACCAGATCTGTTCAATGGCCTACCAAAAGCAAAGTAGTCTGTCAAAGGTAATAGAGCTTTTCATTTATCACAAGCCTGGTAATTAATTCATTAGCCTGCCAATCAACTGCACTGCTAGTGAAATTTGTGAAGTGGAATGAAATAGCTTACCGTGCACATGGATGTCTTTGTGATTTTCAGTGTAAAATCTGAAGAAAACTCCAAATCTGAGATAGATGTTGTATGGCAATCTATATGCTACCCATTAAAAAGAAGCAGAAGGTACAGTTTGGTAAAAAAAAAAGTAAAAAAAAAAACCCAGATTAACATTACTTCTTTTTTTTTTTTATGAAAAAAGAATTATTGTAAACCAATGTTCTGCAAATTTTAATCATTCACACACTGTTTTGGGGATTATTTCCAAATTTAAGGGATACTAGCACTATTAATTTTTCTTTAAATCAAATTAGTATGTTTTACTTAGACTTCTTGTAAGCAACAGTATACATCAAATCATGGCTTTAATGTGCTACAGTTTTTGTAAGACACACTAAAATAAATAACTTTCAAATAAAAATTTTCTGTGTTCCACCTAAAATCATTTTGCATACCATTTTTAGTATACCTGCCACATTTGCTATAAATTATGTTTGATAAGTCAATATTTTAATAGGAAAAGTTTTAAAATTCATTTCTGTAACTGTATTAAAGGATAAGTTTGTTAGATATTAGGAAAAAATACCACAATTCAAACCAAACAGCAAAACTATTATGAAGATTTAACTCATGAAGAAAATAGCCAAATATCTTTATTTTCCCATTCTGCCCTGGTTCAATCCTGCCCCACTTCACTTTGGAGAGAGGACAGAATAGCCTTTCATCTACAGCAATCTGACCAGAAGTGTGCTGTAAATGCTGCCATCAGTGACCTACCAGGAGTGGATTATAACCTAGTGAACACAATTCATATAGCTACTTACCTGAGGCATTCCTCTATTTAAAACAGTTTGAGGAAAATTTTACAAAGTTACAATGTGGTTGGTTACCTTTTATTTGTAGGAGGACTGGGGAGCATAGAACAAACTATATTTACTTGAACAAATAAATGATTAATTTTTAAAAAGGGTATGTATACATTTTAAAAACCTTTGTTTTTCAATCATAAATTTTCTACTTCAATTATTTATTCATAGCAGTTTTCAGTATTAAACAAAGAAAACACTAGAGAGAGAAATTAGCACTTACCCCCAACTGCCCTCTTTCTGTTCAGCCTTAAGGCTGAGTTGGCTACACTCCTACCCTGAACCAAATATCCCAAGTAAATCCCTTACAATCAGTGTACCAGAGCACTGAACAGTCCTATAATCATCAAGCAGGCTACATTATTTTTCCTTAAAAGCTGAATACAATTTTAATCAGCTTGCTCCTGTCGAGAAACTTCATGTTTATTATTCTATGCTAATTTTTAATACCTTATCCATTTAAGAAAATTAATAAACATTTACTGAATATTTTGTGCAGAGTACAATTATTGATACTATAAAAGTAACAGTGAAGGAGGAGACAATATTCTGAACCTAATGCTAAATAAACTATATTTATTTGGTTACCTAGTCTGGAAAGAGACAAATGAAGGAATTTTTAAGAAAATCTATATTATTTTTCACTGCCAAGTTATTAATGAACCCATGTAAATTCAACGTACAAAAATTGACAATAATACCAGATATTAACATGGTAATAAATAAGATAATAAAATACAAAAGAAATTAACTGAGAAATATGAATATAGTAGGGCTTTAGTTTCATGGGCAAATTCACTGTAATAGCTTAATCTGAAAAGTCTGGAAGAAATCTGAATGAGAGAAGTTAAACTGTGAGGAATACATGATATGAGTGAATAATCTGGCTATAAATGAGATGCTAGAATAAGGCCAAGACATGGTGGTGAAGCAGCAATGACAATACAACAAGGATTTTTTGCCTTAATAAAGCCAAAGTAAATGCAAATGATTCAACCAGTTCAGATTTGAAGGATTGTAAAACTGAGTAAAAGGAACTTCAATATGTACAGAAGTAATTCTAAATGGATGATACAGTCAACTGGTAAATACTTCTGTTATGACCTCAAGTTGTTTTAGACTGATTAAAATTTGAAGAGTACTGTTTTGAAGGTCCATCTATAAAATGAATATATTGATTTCAAATACTGAACTAAGAAGAATGGCAATACCATTATAAAAAAATTAAACTGGTAAAACACCTACCTTAATACCACAAGGGTCTGAAATAAGAGTCTTCGGATCTAACACTTCCACAACAGCTTCTGGAATAACTGCTTTCTTCATGCAGGACATGTTGAAGCCATAGACATCATCCCAAAATGCAATTCTATCAGCGTGTTTGTTCACATCACTCACGGCTACAAGGCTGATAGTGCAAATGTCAGGGTAGACTGTAACCAACAAAATGCCCAACAATTTACCATTATTTCCCTTTATGACAGAGTGTAATTTTCAAAAGGCTAAATACAAATACCAAATCCATCAGTATGAATAACTACCAATGGGAGATTAAAGAAGGTATAGATCAGGGATTGCAACCACATTTTTTAGCTTGCAGCCCCTTTAAAAAAAGATACCCATTTCAAGACGATAAGATTAAAATAAGGACTTCAATGATAGGTTACTATTGAAAGTATTAAAACAGGATGATATAATTAAATAATCCTGAAATTAGCATATTTATTAACATTAGAACTTAAAATATGCAAACTTTAAAAAGGTTCTAGGTCTTTACTTCATATACTACTCTAAAACATGCAGAAAGAATTAAATCATTTAAAAAGATATGTGGCATGTAAAAAAATCATGCAACGGAATTTTATGGTTGTGTAGAAGGCCAGTTCATATTACCCTGTCTTATTTAATATGAAAGGAAATATTTATGAGCATCAAGGTGCCAGACACATGTGCCAGACTAATTTACAGACTGTGAATACATTCCCCTACCCTCAAGAAACTTATATTTAGTCAATTTTGACAAATAAATACACAATTATTTGTAAGATAATAAATACTAAGAAAGGGAAAGTACAAGGTATTATGGGAGCTCACAGCAAAAAAGAACTAATCCAGATTTGGCTGAGACAGGAGAACAGGGCTATTTTGTAAGATAAGAACTAAAGCCCAAGTAAGTTAGGAGTAGGGAGGGAAAAAGTGTTCAAGGCAGAGTGAGCAGTGTCCATAAATGGTCACAAGTAATAGATGCCATGGCCCATACACAATCCAGTTAGAGAGAAACAGTGAGATATAAGTTTAGAAAGGCAAGTAGGGACCAAAGAATACGTGGCTAAGTAAAACACATTAGTAAACTGGACTTTATTGTAAGAATAATGATAATTAGTGAAAAATTTTACATAGGGTAGCAACATGATCACATTTTGGGTTTAGAAACGACATCTGAAGTACAATGTGGAGAATGAACAGGAGGAGGGTTCAAAACTAAAACAGAGACAAATTGAGAGATAATAATCCAGGTGACTGGAAATAGGGGTATAGCTGGGGGAATGAAAAGGAGGAGATGTATTCAAAGGATATTGAGGAGGTAGAACTCCTGGGACTTTAAGACTGACTGGTTGTGGAGGTGAGTAAGAAGGAAGTGTTAGGATGACAGTGTTTCGCTTTAGCAATCGGACAAATTGTGGTACTAACCATCATAACGGAATAAATACAGGCAGATTCAAGAAGAATATGAGAGCTTACTGCTTACAGGACAAACAGATTGTAGCTGAATACATAGGTCTGACATTCCAAAGACATTATCTGGATTCACGATATAAATTTGGAGACCATGAGCATACAAATGCAAATGTAAGTAATGGGAGCTCCTGAGACCTAGGGGGAATACATAGTGAGTACGAGAATTTAAGGGATATGTAGAAGTAGAAAAGGAGGCTGAGAAGCTGGGGTTACAGAAATAAGAAGAGAACCAAGAGGGTAAGCATTATAAGAGTTAAGAAACGAGCAACAAATGAAGAAACTCTGTACTATTAATAAGTAAAGGTCTTTATAACATAAAACCTTAAAAATACTAATTTTCTCGACTAAAAAACAAAATTAATTTTGTCCTTCAAATATCTCAAATATCAACTTTTCGGTGATTCATGAATTAAGATATAAATCACATGTTCCAATATCAACAAACTGAAAGTATAAATGTACCAAAGAAATGCAGAAAAGAAACAATCCCATGATTACTAACTAGCCTTCATACTTAACTGGTAGAGAAATTACTCTCTCATTCTCCCAAACTTAGCTTTTATCCATAGCCTTGGAAATTCTATTATTCAATACTGCAGCACTAAATTATCTTCCAAATAAAGCCCATGATAACATCTGCTGGCATTAAAGCAAATGCTTCCAAACCTAACTTGTGAGATACCCTGCAAAAATACTTAGTGCTATGTCATGGAGAAGTTTCTCAAGTCTTCCTCATAAGGCTTGTGAGGAAGGCATGCTAGCTGCACTGGGCCAGAGCCCACGGCCATGTAAACAATCACTTATATATACTCTTCCCTTCCTCCACACAGAGGGAAAGCCTCTTGACTGCATTTAAATTCCTGATTGATACAAATTCTTCACAGTAACTGCTTTGCTACCGAAAATGCTAACCCAGCAAGAGGATCAGCCATAAGAAGGTATTTTATTTTCCTGAACCAGATCCTTAAGATGAAAAACAATGAAGAAAAAAAAGAATTCTGAAGCAACTTTAGATATTTTGCTAACTTCTTGATATGTCATTTGTTGGACTTAGTATCACAATCATAGATGCTTTCCCACATTATGCCCTATAATTTCATCCTTAAAGAGGAACATAAGAAGGATATATATAGTCAGGGGTCAGCAAACATTTTCTGTAAAGTTACTATGTTAGGTTTTGCAGGCTGTATGGTTTTTGTTGAAACTACTGCTTTCTGCTGTTAGTGTGAAAGCATCCACAGACAGTATGTAAACAAGTGAGCATGATTTTGCTTCAATAAAACTTTATGTACAAAAAAGGCAGAGGACTAAATATAAACACCCCTGATACAGATAGGGGAGAAATGGCCGAGGGGGGGTTATTATCAGGGCTACCATACTGATACTACTTTAAGGAGTGCCATTCACCCTGTAGTTTATCGAAACTATTCTCCAGCGTTGTGTACTACACAGACATTCAAGTTTACTTAACACAGTTCATAAAGTTTTTCTACTTTAGAATATGTTTTTAAAATCTTAGTGGAATTTTTTAATGCCATTAGTCTCAGTAACAATCAGGGTCAGCAAACTATGTCCCTGGTCAAATCCAGCCTGCTGCCTGTTTTTGTAAATAAATTTTAATTCAAACACTGCCACCTTCATTTGTTTAAAAATTGTCTATGGTTGTGCTGTGCTATAGTGGTAGAGCTGAGGGGTTGGGACAGAGAACCTATGGCCTACAAAACTGAAAATACTATCTGGCCTTTTACAGAAAAAGTTTTCTGATCTCTGACTCTACATAGAGCAATACAACAGGTTAGTAATACCACTAAGAAATAAAGATAACTTTTTATAAGGAAAACTAATTAACTGATTGAAAGTAATAAAACAGTTTTGAAACTATGTAATAAGAAGAAACAGACTAAAGAGGAATATGATTTTACTTTTTCTGTATTTTCCAAACAAATTATATTTCACAAAGATACAGAAAATTATGATTTTTGTATTTGTTAGGATTTAGAAATGAACTTATTTTTTGTTTCAGTTAGTGAGATCCATGAATATTCATAAAGGATTTGTAATCACTGTTATAGGTCTATTTGGTTCTGTATTTACCTCCTCATAGCTGGCTAAAATTTTGGGCCACCTGCCAGAATCCTGACTAACCCTTTACCTTCGCATTCTGACACATTTGTCATTTGATTTTTGTCAGATAGAAGCTATAATTGAGTAATTATTCCTTCTTCTAGGTGAAATTAACAAAGTGCCTATTGGACAGAAGCACGCCCCTTAAAAAAGACCATTTGTAAATTCATGGCTTTGACATCTGTGTCCTTCTCGATTCACTGCACAGAATTCATTTGTCACTAGAACAGCTCAAATGGTGAACAGATAAAGATGGGAAATCCTTTATCCACTAGAAATGCCTCACAAACTTTTGGACACTAAAGGATAAGACTGAGATGCATAAACAAACAATTCCTAGTAAACACTAGTGTCACTGCTTGTTTATAAATAACTACAGAATAAAAAAAAATTTAGAACAAAAGGAGATAGTAAATAAGTCAAAGTAAACTGTTTTTTTCCACAATATATGTAACAATACGGGGAAAGATTTTAGTGAAAAAGCAGCCAATGATAGCAAAATGCTTGAAATGCATAAAAGAAAATGTACTAAAAAGTCAACAAATCAGCATATATTTTAGGAGTCAAATGAGCTTAAAAACTAATTTCCAACTTATATAATAAGAGTATCTTAAAAAAATTAAGTAATACTTATTTGGAATTGGACACATTTCCCCTTCTTTAACTTATAAATAGTGACTAGGCCCACTACAGCTTAGCTAGGGCTGACACGTAGCTGCAATGTGCTTTGAAAAATTATGTAGTAAATAAAGTAGAAAATAATACTACTGCAATATCACTGTAAAAATCAAAATAAATGTGAAAAAAGCAGATTTGTAATTGAAGTAGATAGTGAATTATAGAAATACCAAAGGAAAAAAAAAATTTTTTTTTTAAAAGATGACCAGTAAGGGGATCTTAATCCTTGATTTGGTATTGTCAGCAACATGCTCTCCCAAGTGAGCTAACTGGCCATCCCTATATAGGGATCTGAACCTGGGCCTTGGTGTTATCAGCACCACACTCTCCCAAGTGAGCCACGGGCCAGCCCCTCTAAAGGAAACTTTTAAGCATTATGAATCACTGTCAGTGGCTGATTACTTGAGATAATCTATGTAAAAGTGTAGGAAATGTGAAGTGCTACAAAAAGCCAGGTATGAATACCACAATGCTTAAATTCATTTCTTAACTTTTATACAGTATAAACCCAACACTGATCTCATGTTTACCAGCTGTAACTCAGTAAGTTGCACTTATTGAGCAACAACTATATGTCAAGCATCTCATTTAGACTTCTGATTAATTTTATAAAGCTGGGTTATACTCTTCATTTTACAGATAAGGAAACAAGTTTAGAGAGATAAAGTAACCTACCCAAATTACTGGTCTTCATCAGCTAACTAGATAACTAGTCAGCCAACAAAGGAGAGATCCAACTAAGGGTCTAACTGCAAAGTGCATGTGCTTTTCATTATGCATGATACCACATTTTATGCTTTCCAAATGGAAAAAAGGGAAAGAGGAACACCACATTCCTAAGGCAAATGGGCAATTGTTGGAAGAGAAAGAGGAAGGAGAAAAGAGGTTGAGAAAGATAGGAAATGAATAAAATTTCAAGGCAAAGTGGGGAAGATGGAAATGTTCAGCCTTACTTAATCACTCTGAGTGAAGGAATAAGATGAAGGGGCAAAAAGAAACACTAAAAAGGAAAGCAAACAAGAAGAAATGAGGGAGAATTAAGACGGAAGGCTCAGTTTTCCATGTAAAGAGGGAAATAGCAAGGAAAGTACATTTGCAAATATGTCATTTATAATAGAGGCAGTTTCTTGTAAGTACAGATCAGGTTTTCCAATGTGAATTCCAATGCAAAATCTTGGGAAGAGGCAGAACTATCAGTCCATATTATGTATCTGCCACTCTATTTTACGCCCCCTTCTGAACCATTTGTGTAATCCTCTATGCTGTGAGACAGGGCCTGCTTCCTCTGTAAAAAGTGAAAATGACAGAAACTTGCTTTCCCTCCCTCCCTTGCAGATTAGGGATGGGCACATGACTGAGGCTCCACTAATGACACGCACCTAAAGCTATGCCTACTTTTCAGAGGCAGCAACATCTACTGTTGGCAAGATCAGCAGTGCAGTACCCTACAGATCAGGTAGTGCCTTGCGTTAGGGTAGGCACTAAATCACTTCTATATCGGTCCCACAAGGTAATTTTGAGCATTGTTCTTTACTGCGTAATCTTTTGGCCTGATTTTCTAGTTTTCATGGAAATTTTGTAGCCTTCTATAAAACTTCTAGAAGGAACAAGTAAATTTTGCAAGGTCACAGGATACAAGGTTAATAAACAAAAACACACTGTATTTTATACTAGCAGCAGCCAATTAAAAATAAAATTTTAAAATTTCCATTTGTAAGAATGACAAAAATTTTAAATAATTAAAAATAAATTTAAAAGATATGCAAGATACCTATGTTGAAAATTACAAAACAATGCCAGGAGAAATTAAAGAAGACTTTAAAAAATGAAAAGATAAATTGCGTTCATGGATTGGAAAGCTCAATATTGTTAAGATGCTGATTATTCCCAAATTGATCTATTCATTCAATCCAATCCTGTCATAATTCTAGCAGTCTTTTTTAAGCAAAAATTACTAGATTCTAAAATTTATTTAAAAAACCACACACACACAAACTGCCAAAGAAATTTTAAAAAAGAACAAAGTTAGAGGACTTTCTTTACCTGATATCAAGACTCAGTATAAAGCTACAATAATTAAGACAGTATGATACTGGTAAAAAACAGACTTAAAGATCAAATGAAAAGAATACAGAAATAGATCCACACAATATGGTCAATTAGTTTTCAAAACAGATACCAAGCAGTTCATGAGAAAGGAAAGCATTTCAACAAAGGGTACTAGAAAATATTAACATGTACACTTACCTTACACCATACACAAAAATTAACTTAAAATCAATCATAGACCTAAATGTAAAATCTAAAACTTCAAGAAAGAAACAGAGAAAAATTCTGCGTGACTTTCAGTAAGGCAAAGATTTCTTTGATAGGACATTTTTCTTTTTTTTCCTTAATTTTTTTTTGTTTGTTTTATTTTATTTTAGGACATTTTTCTTAATATGACAGAGACTGAGCACACGTTTAAGAGTCAATTGTATTTCCTCTTCTGTGAGCTGCCATTCAATTCTTTGTCCAATTTCTGATTGGGTTTGTGACCTATTTATTTGTAGGATCTACTTATGTGTAAAGACATTAATTTTTTGTTAGTGACAGGAATTGAAAACATTTTCTTCAGTCTGTAGTTTCTCTCATGACTTTTCTTATACCATATTCTTCTATTTAGAAATTTATACAAATGTAATCAAATTTTTCAGTCTTTCTTTTAGGGTTTCTGAATTTAAGCCCTTCCCCCAAGTTATAAACCTATGTTTCCTTCTAGTATTTTTACTTTTCAACTTTTTTTTTTGTATTTAATCTTTGACTCATTTGAAAATTACAGCATACAATTTATTGTGCAGATTAAATTTTACTTTTATTTATTTTTGCACAATTGTCTCAACACAATTTGCTACAGTAAATCATTTCAATTATATTAGATGCCATGTATATAGTTGAGTCTATACTAGGATTTTCCATTCTCTTTGACTTATCTCTCCATTCAAGAACAGATAATATACTGTTTTAATTATTAAGGCTTTATATGTGTTATATTTGGTAGCACTATTCCTCCAGTATCCTTCTGACACCACAGTACCCTTCTATTTCAGAGTTTTTCTTACCATTCTTGTTCATTTATTTCTCCATATAAATTTTAGAATCAGCCTATTTAATTAAAAACACAAAACTGTTGGTAGGGATTGTGTTACTCTTTTAGAAACTTTATATTATAGAAATTTTCAAAAACATAAAAAAATATATAAAAGAGCATAATTTACTCTCATGTACTTATCTTCCTTCAACAATTGTCAATATTTTTGGATTACATTACATTTTATTTTATCTTATTTATTTTTTTGTGACTGGTAAGGGGATTGTTACCCTTGGCTTGGTGTCGCCCACACTGAGCGCACCAGCCATGCCTATATAGGATCTGAACCAGCGGCCTCAGCGCTCCCAGCGCTGCACTCTCCCGACTGAGCCACGGGGTCAGCCCAGATTGCATTACATTTTAAATTAACTTTGACATCTTTATGGTATTGATTATCTCTATTCAAGAACATGGTATGTCTTTCCATTTATTTAAATCTTCTTCATGTGTTCTTCAGTAGTAAAGTTGCCTGCATATGTCTTGCTTATTTCTAATTATGTTATTTCGTAGCTCCATGATGTACTAAAATCTTTGATTATCTGTAGTCATTCATTTGATTCCCTTGAAGTTTCTAGGTTTGAATCACAGAATCTACAAATAGAGTAATTTTTATCTCCTCCTTTTAAAATTTATCTTAATACCTCTGGTAAAATGTTAGATAATGGTGTTATACTGACCATCCAAATCTTGTTTTGACTCTAGAGAAGAGGCTTTGAGTTTATTGCCACTAACATGATACATATTTTCAGGTGAGATAAATATACTTTATATGTAAACTAGTATTCTTATTTTTTCGTTTTTTTTTAAAAATCAAGAATGAAAGTCGTATTTTGCCAAAAACCTTTCAGTGTCTATGAAGGTAAACATATGATTTTGCTCTTTAGTCCTACGCCCTGTTTTTTTTTTTTTTCCCACTTCAATGTGTTTTATTTATTTATTTATTTTTATTTATTTATTTTTTTAAATTTTATTTTGTCGATATACATTGTGGCTGATTATTGCTCCCCATCACCAAAACCTCCCTCCCTTCTCCCTCCGCCCCTTCCCCCCAACAATGTCCTTTCTGTTTGCTTGTCGTATCAACTTCAAATAATTGTGGTTGTTATATCTTCTCCCCCCCCCCCCGTTTGTGTGTGTGTGTGTGTGTGTGTGTATGTGTGTGTGTGTGTGTGTGTGAATTTTTATATTAATTTTTAGCTCCCACCAATAAGTGAGAACATGTGGCTACGCCCTGTTAATATGATTAATTATACAATACTTGGCCCTAATTCTCCCTTTTCTGGTATCACTCCCATGACTATTGTTTCCATTTTGCTTGGATTTGCCTGAATATCTTTATCAATCCTTCTAAGATTAACTTCTCTGAATTACTTTGTTTTAGATGTGGCTTTATAAAGTGCACAGAATTTGGTTTTCTTTTGTGATCTACTCTAAAATTCTTTTTCTTTGAATAGACGAGTTTAGCCCATTTACATCTATTGATATGAGGAAAAAATTTTTGTTCATGACTCTGCCTGCCATTTTATGTTATCTTTTCTGTATCTGTGTTTTTTTGTTGGTTTTTTTTTTCTTTTGTTGGTTTTTTTTCCTGAGTATTAATTCTTACATATAGGGAGTACTGTATTCTTGTTCTAGCAGCTAACTTTATAATTACAACTTTCTGTCTTTAGTTCCTTTTTTTTTTTTTTAGGAGGATGGTTATTGCAGCCACCCAGAGGAAAAAAGAGTAATTTTCAGTTTTTTTTTTTTTAATTTTATTTTGTCAATATACATTGTAGCTGATTATTGCTCCCCATCACCAAAACCTCCCTCCCTTCTCCCTCCCCCCCTCCCCCCCAACAATGTCCTTTCTGTTTGCTTGTCGTATCAACTTCAAATAATTGTGGTTGTTATATCTTCTTCCCCCCCCCCCGGGTTTGTGTGTGTGTGTGTGTGTGTGTGTGTGTGTGTGTGAATTTATATATTAATTTTTAGCTCCCACCAATCAGTGAGAACATGTGGTATTTCTCTTTCTGTGCCTGACTTGTTTCACTTAATATAATTCTCTCAAGGTCCATCCATGTTGTTGCAAATGGCAGTATTTCATTCGTTTTTATAGCTGAGTAGTATTCCATTGTGTAGATGTACCACATTTTCCGTATCCACTCATCTGATGATGGGCATTTGGGCTCGTTCCAACTCTTGGCTATTGTAAAGAGTGCTGCGATAAACATTGGGGAACAGGTATACCTTCGACTTGATGATTTCCATTCCTCTGGGTATATTCCCAGCAGTGGGATAGCTGGGTCGTATGGTAGATCTATCTGCAATTGTTTGAGGAACCTCCATACCATTTTCCATAGAGGCTGCACCATTTTGCAGTCCCACCAACAATGCATGAGAGTTCCTTTTTCTCCGCAGCCTCGCCAGCATTTATCGTTCAGAGTCTTTTGGATTTTAGCCATCCTAACTGGGGTTAGATGGTATCTCAATGTGGTTTTGATTTGCATTTCCCGGATGCTGAGTGATGTTGAGCATTTTTTCATATGTCTGTTGGCCATTTGTATATCTTCCTTAGAGAAATGCCTACTTAGCTCTTTTGCCCGTTTTTTAATTGGGTTGCTTGTTTTCTTCTTGTAAAGTTGTTTGAGTTCCTTATATATTCTGGATATTAATCCTTTGTCAGATGTATATTTTGCAAATATTTTCTCCCACTCTGTTGGTTGTCTTTTAACTCTTTTGTTTCTTTTGCTGTGCAGAAGCTTTTTAGTTTGATAGAATCCCATTTGTTTATTTTTCCTTTGGTTGCCCGTGCTTTTGGGGTCGTATTCATGAAGTCTGTGCCCAGTCCTATTTCCTGAAGTGTTTCTCCTATGTTTTCTTTAAGAAGTTTTATTGTTTCAGGGTGTACATTTAAATCCTTAATCCATTTTGAGTTGATTTTAGTATACGGTGAGAGGTATGGATCTAGTTTCATTCTCCTGCATATGGATATCCAGTTATCCCAGCACCATTTGCTGAAGAGGCAGTCCCTTCCCCAGTGAATAGGCTTGGTGCCTTTGTCAAAGATCAGATGGCAGTAAGTGTGTGGGTTGATTTCTGGATTCTCTATTCTATTCCATTGGTCAGTGTGTCTGTTTTTATGCCAGTACCATACTGTTTTGGTTATTATAGCTTTGTAGTATAGCTTAAAGTCAGGTAGTGTTATGCCTCCAGCTTTATTTTTTTTGCTCAGCATTGCTTTGGCTATGCGTGGTCTTTTATTGTTCCATATAAATGTCTGGATAGTTTTTTCCATTTCTGAGAAAAATGTCTTTGGAATTTTGATGGGGATTGCATTGAATTTGTATATCACTTTGGGTAGTATGGACATTTTCACTATGTTGATTCTTCCAATCCAAGAGCATGGGATATCTTTCCATCTTCTTGTATCCTCTCTAATTTCTCTCAGCAGTGGTTTGTAGTTCTCATTATAGAGATTTTTCACCTCCTTGGTTAACTCAATTCCTAAGTATTTTATTTTTTTGTTGGCTATTGTAAATGGGCAGGCTTTCTTGATTTCTCGTTCTGCATGTTCACTATTGGAGAAAAGAAATGCTACTGATTTTTGTGTGTTGATTTTGTATCCTGCTACTGTGCTGAAATCATTTATCAATTCCAAGAGTTTTTTTGTAGAGGTTTCAGGCTGTTCGATATATAGGATCATGTCATCTGCAAACAGGGACAGTTTGACTTCATCTTTTCCAATCTGGATGCCCTTTATTTCCTTCTCTTCTCTGATTGCTCTGGCTAGTACTTCCAACACTATGTTGAATAGGAGTGGTGAGAGTGGGCATCCTTGTCTAGTTCCTGTTCTTAAAGGAAAAGCTTTCAGCTTTTCCCCATTCAGGATGATATTGGCAGTGGGTTTGGCATATATGGCTTTAATTATGTTGAGATACTTTCCCTCTATACCTAACTTCTAGAGGGTCTTTGTCATGAATGAGTGCTGAACTTTACCAAATGCTTTTTCAGCATCTATAGAGATGATCGTATGGTCCTTGTGTTTGAGTTTATTAATATGGTGTATCGCATTTATTGATTTGTGTATGTTGAACCAACCTTGCATCCCTGGGATGAATCCCACTTGATCGTGATGAATAATTTTTCGTATGTGTGGCTGTATTCTGTTTGCTAGTATTTTAGTGAGGATTTTTGCATCTATATTCATCAAGGATATCGGCCTGTAGTTTTCTTTTTTGGTTATATCTTTACCTGGTTTTGGTATCAGGATGATGTTTGCTTCATAGAATGAGTTTGGGAGATTTGTGTCCGTTTCAATCTTTTGGAATAGTTTGTAAAGAATCGGTGTCAATTCCTCTTTCAATGTTTGGTAAAATTCTGCTGTGAATCCATCTGGTCCTGGGCTTTTCTTTGTTGGGAGCCTTCTGATAACAGCTTCAATCTCCTTTATTGTTATTGGTCTGTTCAAATTTTCTACGTCTTCACGGTTCAGTTTTGGGAGCTTGTGTGTGTCTAGAAATTTATCCATTTCCTCCACATTTTCAAATTTGTTGGCGTATAGTTGTTTATAGTAGTCTCGAATGATTCCTTGCATTTCAGATGAATCAGTTGTAATATCGCCTTTTTCATTTATAATTTTTGTTATTTGAGTCTTCTCTCTTCTTTTTTTTGTTAGCCATGCTAATGGTTTGTCAATTTTATTTATCTTTTCAAAAACCCAACTTTTTGATTCGTTGATCTTTTGAATTGTTTTTTGGTTTTCAATTTCATTCAGTCCTGCTCTGATCTTAATGATTTCTTTCCGTCTGCTAACTTTAGGTTTGCATTGTTCTTGTTTTTCTAGTTCTTTAAGGTGAAGTGTTAGGTTGTTCACTTGCCATCTTTCTATTCTTCTGGAGTGAGCGTTTAATGCAATAAATTTTCCCCTCAATACTGCTTTTGCAGTATCCCACAGGTTTTGGTATGATGTATCATTGTTTTCATTAGTTTTAATAATTTTTTTGATTTCCTGCGTGATTTCTTCTTGGACCCAAATGTCATTAAGTAGAATGCTGTTTAATTTCCATGTGTTTGTATAGTTTCCAGAGTCTCATTTGTTATTAATTTCTAGTTTTAATCCATTGTGGTCTGAGAAGATACATGGGATAATTCCAATTTTTTTGAATTTATTGAGACTTGATTTGTGACCTAATATATGATCTATCCTGGAGAATGATCCATGTGCTGATGAGAAGAATGAATATTTTGAGATGGTTGGGTGGAATGTTCTGTAGATATCTGCCAATTCCAATTGGTCTAGAGTCTTGTTTAGATCTTGTGTTTCTCTACTGATTCTTTGCCTAGATGATCTGTCTAATATTGACAGTGGGGTGTTCAGGTCCCCTGCTATTATGGTATTAGTGTCTATTTCCTTCTTTAGGTCTAATAGAGTTTGTTTTATAAATCTGGCTGCTCCAACATTGGGTTGTACTTTTTTTTTTTACTGAAGAACCTGAGAGCTAAGCAGTTCTCTATTTTCAACACTATTTACTAATCTCCTACCATAAGTAATGATAGAATTAATATATTTCCTTATTCTTCCCTTTCCCTTCTCTCTTTTTTTTTTTTTAAAAAGATGACCAGTAAGGGGATCTTAACCCTTGACTTGGTGTGTTGTCAGCACCATGCTCACCCAGCTACCATGAGCCGGCCCTCCCTTCTCTCTTTTTAATCACCCACTTTTTTTTTTTTTTAAATTAAAAAGAGAGTTGTATTGATAATACTAACAGCAAATACAGAGTTAGACATGGAGTTATTATACATCTTTAATATATTTTTCAGAAAAGTTAGGAATCAAGTCATGTCATAATTCATTTGACCTGAATGAGGTGGAAATTGCCATTTCACTTTTTAAGTCACTTATACTGAAGTATAATTTACATGCAGCAAAACTCACCCTTTTTGGTGGATAGCTCCATGTGCTTTGATAAATACATTCAGTTGTGTAATCACCACCACAATCAATATAGATAGTATCTATCACCACAAACTTCATCACTCAACTTTAACCAACAGTATCATTTCAATTTTAGCTCTGTAACGTTAAATGTACTTATAGTTCTACTACTTGATCTGTCAGCTTTAAATAATATTACACAAATTCTTGCTATTAAAAATAAAGCAACTGAAGTATAAACATTTCCTCCCACCTGCCTTCTGCTTTCCCCTTCCAATTTTTGTGGATGTACTCTTTGACATTCTTAAGATATTAAACATTTACATTCTACGTTGTCATCCTAAAATATATATATTTGTTTTAGTCTTAGTCTCTACAAACATTTTCCTAGTTTTCCTCCTCATATCTTGGTTGGTTGAGTATAAAACACTACAATTTCTGACACACAATTAGTGGTTAGTAAATCTTAGCTAGAAATAGTAGAAGTGGTCTTCAGTAAACCTGCTTTCATTAACTTTACAAAATTAGTTTTATTAGTAAGTAGCAAATGAGTGCCTCTAAAGTACTATGGAATTGCTTGGTGATAACAGGGAGGATGAACACCCAAGTATTGGTTGACTGTGTTTTATAAAGCCTTTACTCCATGCTATTATATATATAGTGAAACATAAATAAACCTAAACTCATGTAAAAATAAATCATGCTCCCATCATGTTCATATGGGCCTTCAATATTCTTCTTCTCTCATAATGCAATAAATTGTTCTGAAGTCTGTACACTACTAATTGCTTAGTAAATCATTCCTTCAGAAAAACCTAAAAGAAAACGTTGCAATAAAGGAATGAGCATCTAAATGATTGCTGATATTTATCAAGACATGCTCAAACACACAAATAGGCTAAGCTATTCAATGTTACTCTTTTCTTACTTTTCTTTCTTTTCTCTTGATTCTGTTAACAACTTTCAACAGCACTGCTTAAGCAGTTAAATGCTGACCCTTCTTCAATATACCTTCAGATTATCTTAACATTAATATTAGCTATATAAAAATATGGAAAGATCTAAACTTATGAGCCTCCTCTTTATGCCTCTGATGATGGGAAATAGCTTTGCCATTATTCACATTGCTGTAGGTTCTTAATGAATTTCATCAAGAATTCAATTTAAATATATTAAGTTGCTGTCAGTTCTTCAGTAATATCAATGAATAGCATTCAGGGAGGTATGGAAGCAGTTATCTGAGCCTTCCCTAGAACTTCAAGGCAAGAATCAGATTTTTAAAAGTGCATGTTTATAGGAAAACAGCAAAGTTCCCTGAAAACATGAATACTGGAGACAGATCTAAGTTAAAAAAAAAAAAAAAATCAAGGCTTGGCTACTTAACATGTGTTATCCTGGAAAACTTTATGAGATTGTTTCTAAAATCTCAAAGGGCTGTTGTGAGGATTACATTTAATAACATAAATAAAGGTAGAATATATCATTTGGCAGCTAGTAGACAATCAACAAATGATAGACAATATTGCCTTTTAGTCATTAAGTCATTTTCCATTTAGTCACTAAAAAAACAAAGCCACTGCAATTATAGAAAGACATAGCCAACTGTTGCAAGGTAAGATAGGGCTAAATGCAGTCCCTCCTTATCCAAGGTTTCCTTCCTTTTTGTGGTTTCAGTCACCCGTGGTCAACTGCCACAGTCTGAAAAATATTAAATGGAAAATTCCAAAAATAAGCAATTCATAAGTTCTAAATTGTGCACTGTTCTGAGTAGTGTGATTAAATCTCCTGCCATCCCACTCTGTCCTGCTGGGAACATGAATCATCATCTCTTTGCCCAGTGTATCCAATGCTGTAGACACTACTAACCTCTTAGTCACTTAGTAGCTGTCTCAGATATCAGAGCAACTGTGGAGGTATCACAGTGCTTGTGTTCAAGTGACCCTTATTTTATTTAACAATGGCCCCAAAGTGAAAAAGTAGTGATGCTGGCAATTTGGATATGCCAAAAAGAAGCCATAAAGTGCTTCCTTCAGTAAAAGGTGAAGGTTCTCAACTTAGTAAGAAAAGAAAAAGAATCGTATGCTAAGATTGCTAAGATATACAGTAAGAACGAATCTTCTCTCTGTGAAATTGCGCAAAAAGAAGAAGAAATTCATGCATATGGTTAGGTATTATCCATGGTTTCAGGCATCCACTGGGATCTTGGAACATTTTACCCTATGGATAATGGGGGACTACAATATCCAAAAATTCTAGCCAGGTTCATGACAGTGATCAGGAACATATCTTGAAATGGTTGCAAAAAATACAGTGATAAAATGAGCACATTTTGAAAAAGGAAGGAAATTCACTTAAATGTTGTTATAAAAAAAACTCTATTGTTCCAGATAATTTTCTCTGCATTTTATGTTTTGGCCTTCCTGATTTTTGATTGTACCATAACTGCCAATGTAATTTTATAGAATCTCGACGGGCAGGAGGTATAACTATGGCCAAATGACACTAGTTCAAAATGCCTCATCCACATTCATGTAAGTTTTATCAACTGTACTCTAACCCAGGAAAGAAACCATTTGTTGATCAGGAAGCTTTGAGAAAGGGAAAGTGCAGGGAGAGGTAAATGAAGTGGGACAGATGCTATTCAATTTAGTTTTAATGATTCAATTTGGCAAACATGTATGATGTTCTATCTATGTTCCAGAAGCTGTGGCGCTTGTTGAAGAGTCAAAGACAAACAAAACTTAATCCCTGCCCTGAAAGACAACATTTTGTTTGTATTGTTCACAGCAGACGGCCTGTAGAAACACAAGCTCACTCTGAATATGAAGAGTTAATAACATGATTAAATGTTTTCCAGAGATGTAAGAAGAAAGCCTTCTAAATTTAGTGGGACCCATTTATAAATACTGATTGAGTAGGCTGTGCTTTAAAAACTTATTAGAAACAAAGTAGTCGCTACCTTAAATGTTCTCATTAAATCACTCAGAAGCTGGGTTTATATATTTAGTATAAGTCACGGAAAATTTGCCATTAAAGTGAATAATCTACAATTTAGTATGAATATGGTACTGGAAAAAAAGGAACTAAAAATGAAAAGAAGTTTCTGTTAGATTTTGATTTTAATATTAAAACGCTTCCAAACCTAGTCCTTAGGTTTTTATGAGAAAAAAGGAAACAAACTTTTTATAAAAAGTGTTCTCGAGAATACCCTTAACTTGGAGTCCTGCATATCTTATATGTTCTACTTTCAACTGAACAGTAAACGAATGTCTTAAAACTTCTTCTAATGGAAACATCTTTCATCTCTACTGGAAACTTTCTCAGCCATGCATAGTTTATTTGAAATCCAAAGGTTCATTTGGTTCTGCCAGACTAAAATTAGATTATTAAAACCAGAATTTTATACTCACTCGATCCTCCTTTTGCCAAGTATTTGTTCTTTGCATAAAGGACAGAATCTAACATAGACTCAAAAAGAAGAAAATAGCCCTGTATAAAAAAGGAAAAAACAGTTTTTAGAAATATGCAATACCCTCACATGCAGATCAATTTAAATATCTGGGCTACTCTTTCAATTTTAAAAAATTATATGTTCTGTCTCTGTCATATAATATTTTGTGAAGTCTGAAATTATTTTTTGCAGTAAGTCTCCACATAATAATAAAAAATTGGGCCAGGTATAAAGTGGATCCAGAAAGTTTGTTACGGTAAAATATACTGAACCTTCTTTACCTGTGTTTCCATTTTCCAGACCACTGTTTCTTCCTCATTAAAAGGAAAATTTCAGATAGAAATTGTTAAACCCTATACCTTACTAGAATGTTGCAATATTAATCTAGAGCAGTGGTTCTCAACTAGATTTTGCCCCCTTGGGGACATCTGGCAATGTCTGGAGACATTTTTGATTGTCACTGGGGGTGGGGATGGAGGGATGCTACTGGCATCTACTAGGTAGAGCCAAGAAATGCTCATAAACATCCTACAATGCATAGTACAGGCCCCTGCAACAAAGAAATACCTGGCTAAAAATGTCAATAGAAATAAAGTTGAGAAACCCTAGTCTAGAACACCATTTCCCAGTGTTCCCTGCCCAATGACTTTCTCTTTTGTTTAAAAAGGGGGCGGGGGGGGGCGGGCAGGGGAGTCATTAGTCAAAGAGATTTGAGAAACACCAGATGGTATATCCTCTTTGAAGAGATTCATAATACAAACTAGCACACTAAAAGTTCTGAGTAGTGTTATGGTAAAGAGAACTGTTAAACATATTTTAAACAAATATTACCCACTTTTTGACTATAGACCTCTTTTTTCCGATTTAACATCTATCAACATCTTGCAGAACTAGTGTTGCTTGAAATACAGTTTATGAAACACAATCCTGATATACTCCAGATTTTTGAGTACAGTAATGAATCCTTTACCAAGAAAGGATAATCATAATACAAATGAAAAGAGAATTTGTGTGTCACAAATACACTACATTCTAATAGTATGCTATACAGTTTATTATAGAAATGACAAAGAAATCATGACTGAGGAATCAATGCCAGTTTCAGTTAGTTTGCCTCTTTCCAGGGCTCACGCCCCAAGCAGGGGGAAACCTTCCTAAGCAGCAGGGAAATCCAAGTGCTCAGCACATAATACACTTTATTACTGCTTAGGGTGAACCAATATGAATTTTACCCTTAGCTTAGCATTCTAAATCAAAACTGTTCTCATCCATTCATTTGTTCTGTGCACAAATAACTGTCTGATGGGATAAATACAATATTATTTAATTACATAAACAAAAAATGTTTTAAAAGTTTCCCCAGAATAAGAAAAACCTGCAAACCCAGAATGGATAATCTTTACAGAAGATTAATAGCAAATTTAAATTTACAGAAAATACAGCTCTCATGCTTGAATCACTTAAAGAAACCTAATTAAACTGCCGCTAGCCACTTTACATTGGCATTTTACCTACTCCCACCAACACACTAATTCATTGATAAGAAAATAATTGCCTACAAAACAAAGACATAGCAAAAAAGCTTGTTTATCAATGTGTTCACATTAGGAAAAGAAAGGATTTGGTGAAAACTGTTTTTTCTGGATAGAGTACTTCAGTAGTATGTCAAACCCTTTCAAGTTAGTTCCCTATTAATGTGATCTGTGTATTCAAAGAACAAAGGACTTGTAGAATTCAACTAAGAAATCTTTACTAATCTGACATAATTTATGCAGATCTATGTACACAAATGCTTATAAATAGGCACTCCTCTGTTGATTAAAGTGAATTATAATTTATGCCAGGGAATTATTAAAAGAAGGGCTTCCATTTACCTTATGGGAAAAAGATCGGCTGGCAAACATGTTAATAGAGTGAAAAAATGTCCCTATTTGCAAAACTACTGCATTTTAAAATATTAGAATAAATAAAATAAAATAGTAAATTTAAACTTTAGTACAAATTAAGTATTCATTCTAGTCCTTTTTTTTTTTGACAAGGACAAAAAAAAATAGTTTGTTATTGGTCTGGCACTGTGTCAAGTTGTTTTCTAGTATTACTCTTTCAAAGTAGTTAGCTAAATCTAAGTATTTTGTTTCCATATGCTCAAACTCCATCTTACTTCCTTGCATTACAAACAAACCAAAAAAAATCTTCAATCAGTAATTTAAAGTAGCTCCTTCTGGCAACTTCTCATTTATTGCACTTAAGATAAAAGTTTTTATTAGCCATGCATCAGGGATTAAATTACACCATACTTTAAAATGGTATTATGGTCAATATCAATAATAAAGAGGGTGGACTCCTGAATTGAAAACCCTTTTCTATGTATCCTTGTGCAAGTTAACATCATTACGCTTCAGTCTCCTCATCTGTAAAGCTACAGTAACAATGGTACTCTACTTCACAGAGTTATTGTGAGGATTAAATATGTTAATATGTGTAAAAGGTTTTGGAATAATAAATGTTAGATGAAAAAATTACAAGCTATTTTAAAAATAATTTTTTTTTTTTTTGTCGTTTTTTTTTTTTTTTTTTTTTTTCGTGACCGGCACTCAGCCAGTGAGTGCACTGGTCATTCCTATATAGGATCCGAACCGCGGCGGGAGAGTCGCCACGCTCCCAGCGCAGCACTCTACCAAGTGCGCCACGGGCTCGGCCCTAAAAATAAATTTTTAAAGGGCAAATCAGATATTTTAAATTGTGTTTAATAAATTGAAGAATAAAGATTTACCAGACTCTCCAGAATCACATACCATTTTATTTAGTGAATGGAACTATATCACAAGCTGTGAATTTGGACTGAAATTTCCATTTTTTTTTTTCTTTTTCGGAACTATATCACAAGCTGTGAATTTGGACTGAAATTTCCATTTTTTTTTTTCTTTTTCAGGAGTCTTTCAGAATACATTTTCTTGTGTCTCTAATTTTTTCAGACAAGCCAATATATTTTATTTGCATACAAAATATATAAAAACACTCAAAATTTCTTTACAATTAGGAAATAGAATTCTAAAACCCACTGAAAATAATTTGTTCAAAATGACCAAATTAGTGCCAATTCCAACTATGAGATTCCTCCCACAAAGATAACCACAGGACTTTCCCTCCCAGGATAAAAAACCCAACTTTACTTAATACTTTGAACCTTGGTATTTGTACTATGTCTGCTCCCATTTGAAATAATAAACACTAATATGCACTTTCCCACATATCTCATGATGTTTACTTTTAGCTAAGATTAGAATCCTGATTGAACAATATTAGAGATAGTTTCTAAGGTCCTAACTATTTAAACTATTTTTAAGGCTCTGACTAGTATTTAAACAAAAGAAAAATCAGTTAAGAGAGGTTAAATGATTTAAGCAATATATCTGGATAAATAATACTGGACAGTATTTAGCTCCCCTAACAATACAATGTCATTCAATTGCTACTGCTGCAAAACTCAACAGTGAAAGAGGGTACAAACAAAGAGAAGATAATCCCTGGTAGCAAAAACACCCTTCCATAAATGCCATATCTTTACTTTCCATTTTTTAGAGTCAGCATTATTAGGACAGAGAATCTCAGAAAGCAGATGCTTTTGTTGAGACATGTAAAGGATTTAGCATAGTGCCTGGCACACAGTTAACACGTAAAACCCATGAAAGACCATATGACATGACTCTTTAATTTGGCAGAAGTTACCATATAGTGTCAACTACTGTGGGGCAGAATTGGAACTAAAATGGATAAAAAGCAGAAGGCTACAGCAACTCTTTCTTCTTTCACCTTTTTCCATCTACCATCACCTCTCTCTTCATTGATGTATCATTAAAAACAATACCCTCTTCTCCATTTATTTCTGATAATATCTTTTTCACTCCAGTAGCAAGATCTTGCTTGCTTCTATTCTGTCAAAGTAGTTTCTAAACCTTAAGTTAAAGAATAATGGAGCTAGCAAATCAATGAAAAAGCATTCCTTCAAAACAAGAATAGAGTACACATCTCTTCATATTTAGGAGATATGCCACATTTTTTATGACTCAATGATAACTGACAGTTTTACTGGTCATTCATTTCACTTGGTATCAGATATCTGCTCAACTGCTACCTACCTAGTCAAAAAGGATTTCTCTGATGTCCCTATGTAAAACATCTTCTTTTTCCTACTTCAAGCTCCATTTCTTTATCCTGCTTTGTATTTCATAACAGTACTTATAAATTAAAATATTATTTATTTTTATGTTTGTCTCTTTACTAAAACATAAGTTCCAAGAAGAGCAAGGACGTTGTCCATACCGTTTAAAGGTACATTCCTGAGGGCTGGAAATGTGCTTGGTACACAGTAGAAACTCAATAAGTAATTTTTGAATGAATTAATAAGAGTTATTAGTACTGTATATGTGTACAATTGTATTTGTTAAAAGGAAAGTGTTTGCTTTTTGTTATTTTCTGGTACATTTTAAAATTAGTTATTTTTAAAACTATGCTTTATTTCCTAAAATTAAAGCTGTCAACAATTGTGGTAATTGTCAAAATTCATTGTAGTGGCTTTATAAGGATTATCTCATTTTAATTCTTCCCCAAAGCATATTTATTGTTATTTCAATTTAATGGATGAAGAAACTAAGGTTTAGAAATGTTAAATAAGGTAGGATCTTAAAAAAAAGCTCATAGTCACACAAATAGTGAGTGAATATGACGGAATTTGAACTACAGAGGTCAAGTTCTGAATCACTATTGTACGTTTCTTCTTAAATTGACATGCCTAATTGAAAACAAGATTTAGTATTTGTATTATAGTACATTTGTAATTAAGGATTTAAGTATTCCAAAATGAAAAATTTCCCATAGAACATTAAATAAGATTAAAATTAACAACAGGTATGTGATTCAGAATATTTCAGAGTGATAGGTTAGTTGGCAACTGGCTCTTAGCCATCACTCATTGTGAAAATATTAGTTTGAAAAATCAATGTATATACTAGAATATACGTAGAACTAATATATGACATTTATAAGATAAACTAATATACCTAGTTAAAAATATTAGCAGATGAAAAGATTCATATACATATTGCTAATGGTTGTCTCTCAACTTTCCACTTTGCTAAACTTCATTTTACTATATATAGGCCCACTGCATAATAGAACAGCCTTCAAGATCCTGGGAGTCATCCTTGGTTCTGAACCAAGTCATTTATTACTGATATCAGAAGGCTTTGCTCCAAATGCCCTGCTCATTTGCACTGTAATTTCACAGGCTACTGCCTCACCTGTAGGGTTGCCATCTGGAAGGAGAATTATACCTGATATCTTTTCCCACAATGCTAATGGGGCTTTCTTCTTTCAAAGTGACACTTACTTTTTAAAACTAAATATTGCACTTACGCTTCAAAACTTAATTACTACAAAGGAACATATGGAATTAAATTAGGGAGTAGAATATTAACATTATTCAATGAAAGGGGAAACTTATTTTACAAATGCCTGCTCATGATATCTTCTTGAAATAGATATATTAGTGATAAAAGAATCCTGGATAACTTCAGTATAAGGTGCTTCTCTTCTCTAACTTTTTTTAGTTCAAATAACTGAATTAATGAACACCCATAGACAAAATTTAACTTTTAAAAAAAGTGAGGCAAGGGAGAGTTACAAATAAAATGAAGACTTAACCTGGAGAAACACTGGTGACAAACAGTTAATAATCAGGAATTATTTAGAGATAAAATAAAAGATTACGTGCAAATACACAAGCCTAAGAAACCTAATTCTGATTTCTAAAAGGAATATCTCTAAATCATTATAAATATTTAATAACATTTTTTCCAATATTATTCTCAAATTCTTTAAGATTTACTACAGACAGAATTTTATCCAATATGATTTGGACTGGCAGTCTGCTGTTAATTGAAGACAATGCATTTTAAGTAAAAACATATAAATGTAGACTTATTGGCCAATACTCTGAGGATGTATCCATTGACAGGACTCTTCATCATCTTCCCGGCATAAGCTACACTCACCGATAGTAAATCATTTCCAATTTTAGTTAAAAATTTTAAGAAAAAAAATCTGAAGCACTTGCTGAGTGGAGAATCCTCCTTAAATTCTCTAATTCCCACCCTCCTGCTCCTAGTCTTTCACAATCATTTTATTCACACCTTTCCACAGCATTTTTTTTTTAGTAATTTCCCCTTCCTGAGTTTTTCCAAAGCAGTCGACTTTCTCTTACAGAAAAAAACAACTATAGCCTTTTTATAGTCTTGTTCAACAGTTTATAGTCACATTTAGTTGATCTTACATAAATAAGAAGGCACACAAACAAAACAAGCTCCTGGTAAACACATAACCCAAGTGATAGGAGCAGAACAACAGCAGCATACTGAAGGTAGCTTTAAGTGTTCAGGGAGCTATAGGAATCTAGCAGTGTGTTTATAAAAAAGAATGCAGAACATTATTAATTTGGTGAATTAGCTAAATGCAGGTTGGTTAGGAAGCTTCTATTATATATCCAGGTGATAAAATATACTGTTATGATGTCACCTCTTCAGGAAAGATCCTCCTTGATACACCAGATTAGGAGAGGTAGTCTTTATAACGTGACCTAAATAAATTAGAGATTGAGTTATTATCAATGCATAGAAATGAGAACTCTAAAGTAGGGTTTCTCATCCTTGGCACTATTGAGATTTGGGGCCAGATAACATTTTATTGTGGGGGCTGTCCTGTTCCCTGAAGGATGTTTAGCAGCATTCCTAGGCTCTACCCACTAGATATCATCCCCACAACCCTACAACCCTGAATTTTAACCACCTAAAATGTTTCCAGCCACAGCCTACTACCCAAATATCTCCAGGGGCATAAAATCGACCCCACATCCCATGAAGAACCACTGATCTAGAGTTATCTAAGAAGTAATTGGATAAGTACTCTTAAGTACTTCTTAAATAAGTACTATCTAAGAAGTAATTGGATAAGTACTCTTTCCTAATTTACAGTGCTTTATGCTAACCAAACTTAAGATCTTACAGAATATAATGTAACCTCTGGTTTTTTTCACTGTTGTATTTATATTTAAAATAGCCTTAGAGATTGAACTTCAATGTTTTCTCAATGACTTCCCAGTCTATCACTTGACCCCCTTTAATCTTAAAATGTGCTAATACTAACTACATGATTTACCACAAATGTGGTAATGAAATTACATGACAGTTTTCAAAGAAATTATGTAAAATCCTTTTGGGTAAGGTACTTTCCTTACTGGTAGCTCTACAGAACTGAGACATTATATTACACTCTCAGATACCTGGCAAAATAAAAGGAGACTGATGATATCAAACAATAAGAATACTGGTACTCTTTGAACTTATTTGCCATAGAATGGGTAAGAAAAATAACATTGTTTTGAACATCAATATATACACACATGCATCTTTGTTCAAAGTTTTATGTATTTGGCTAAGATAAATTTCTTAAAGCAGAATTCCTGGATTAAATGATATGCACATTTAAGTTTTTGATGTATATCATCAAACTGTCCACAGAAAGACTACGATTTTTATTCCTGCAATTTTATAAGTGGATTAAAGACCTAAATGAAAAAGAAAAAGTTGTAAAGTATATGGAGAATATCTTTGTGTTTTTGGAAGAAAAAAGTACTAACCATAAAGAAAAAGACCAATAAATTTGATTACATTACAACCCAAAACCTCTGCACATCTAAGTCACAGAGTTTAAAAAGATATTGGCCACACACACACACACACACACAATCTCCAACAAAGAACACTAATTGTTAAAAAAAAATATGCAACCCAAAAGCAAAATGGGCGAAAGAATTATATACAATTATTTCACAAAAGAGAAAACCGAAATAGCCAATAAATGTATGCAGAGATGCAAAACTTCATTAGTAACTTAAACACCATGGAAAACTACTACATGACTACCAGATTAGCACTCATCCAATAGCCAGTACTGATAAGTCTATGGAGATATAAGTAAAAATTTTACTACTTTGGAAAAGTTTGCCTAAAAATGTCAAAGAGCCATACACCCTGTGATCTAGCAACTCTACTCCAGATTATACACCTAGAAATGCATGCTTAAATGTCCAGCATACATGTACAAGTATACTACAGCACTACTATTTGTCATGGTAAAAAACTGGAGAAAATCTAGTGCCCATCCATAGGAGAATTAAAAATCACATCATGGTACACTCATACAACAGCATCTAGAGAAATGAAAATGAACAAATTATTCTTACAGGGAATATGAATAAATGTTATGAACATGACTGTGTAAAAAAAGCAAAAAACTACTTTTTTAATTAAAAAAACCTTACATTTTGATTCCATTTACATAAATTTCAAAAACTTGCAAATATAAACTACACTGTTTAGAGATGTAAACGTAAGTGGTAAAACCATGAAGAAAAGCAAGGAAATGATTACTATAAAGGTCAGGAGTGTTTTTCTCTGGGGCAGGAAGGCAGCTGTAAATGACAAATGTTACTTGTATGGCTTTTTTCTATATTTTGATCTGGCTGATGATTACACAAGTGTTCATTAAATAACTGTTACACTGTACCTTTAAGTTTATGCAATTTTCTGTGTATGTTATATTTCACAACTTAAAAGGCTACAAAAAGATTTTTATATGACTAGTGCATATAACTTACAATAATATGAGTGAAAGCAAAAGCACACACATTCATATGTTTATACATGCTTACTACATGAATGGAACAGTACATAATTAAGAGAAAAATGATTGCCTCTGTGGAGGGAAATATAATAGCAGGATTATAGGTAAAGGAAGGAGATTAATTCTTCACTATAAACTTTCATATTTTTTGAAGTTTGTATCATCTTTATGTATTATCTGCCCATAAAGTTAAAAAAAGAAAAAAGCCAATAATTACAAGCTAAAAATACCTATTAGTTTTTCATATTTTATTGTGAAAACTAGAACTGATTTTTAAAAAGAAACATTAAGATTATAGGCAGAGGTTGTTAAAGAGTGGTTTAAAAAAACAAAAATCAATTACATGCTATGTATAAGAAACACACTTTGA
The DNA here is from genome assembly GCF_027409185.1 of Cynocephalus volans. Lineage (NCBI taxonomy): Eukaryota > Metazoa > Chordata > Mammalia > Dermoptera > Cynocephalidae > Cynocephalus > Cynocephalus volans. Next base: position 120,152,701 of record NC_084463.1, on the reverse strand, counting down.
ATATAGAAACATAGGTTAAAAGAAAAAGGATGTAAAATATTTAATGTTCAAACATTTACCTTAAGAAAATCCTAGTGGCTGCATTAATATCAGACAAAGTAAACCAATGAACCAATATTATTAGAGACAAAGAACAATAGTTCATAATGATAAAGAAGCCAAATTTTATCAAGAATCCATAAGAATCCTAATGTGTATGCACCCAATAACTACACAAAAATACCTGACGCAAAAACTAACAGAACTAAAAAGAGAAACAGAAAATCCTGAACTATATAGGTAGAAATGTCATTATTCTTCTTTCAGTATTTAACAGAACAAGTAGACATAAAATAAAAGGGTTTAAGACTTGAATGACACAACCAACCAATTTGATTCAAATGACAATTATGTAACAATTCATCCAACACACTGTACCCCACAAATATGTACAATTAAAAATAAAATAAAATAAACAAGTAAAAGTGATGACCAAAGCAAGGTGTACAGCAGTATGTAGAAAATGCCAATCCTACACTAAATGTAAGGGTGGGGTTTATAATCTACTTTGTTCATTGCGTAATCCTGCCTAGAACAGTGCTAGGTACATAGTGGCCACACAGTATTTGTTAGATGAATGAGTACGCCAAGGGGTAGAAATACAGTCATGCACCGTGTTACGTTTTAGCCAATGATAGACCACATATATGATGGTGGCTGGAGCAATAGGCTAGGTGTGTAGTAGGCTACACCATCTAGGTTTAAGTATTCTCTCTGATTTCTCCCAATGACAATATTGCCCAGCAACACATTTCTCAGAACATATTCCCATCACTCAGTGATGCATAACAGTATATATACATGTTTTAACCTATTAAAATAATTCAGGAAGGATACACTACAAACTGGTAACAGATTTTGTTAGGGAATTAGGGGTGGGTCCTGTGGTGAGGTAAAAACATGGGAAGAAGAAAATTTGTAATATCTATGTATTACTACATAGTCAAAAACCAGTAATAAAATTTTACACGTACATCACAATTATTTGTCAGAGAAGCTCCTATCTATTATTTTACTTTATCACTACCTTCTGTGCAAGAATAAGAAGAATCATGGTGATACCTACCACTTATTAGGTACCCTATGTGCTTGCCACTATCCTGCATGACTACTTCATTTCTCTTCTCTCATGTGACAACATACAGTTCTTGCCTTTTTAGTGTAGTGGTCTTCTGGAGAACATAGCACAAGAGATAATTTCCTCTATATACTCTTTTAAAGTTTGAAAACCTTTTATTAGTTTAAAAGTCTTTCTCCCACTAGATGGCACTCTCACTTAATCAACAAAAGACAGTCAAATTGGCTCGGCTTCCTCAAACTGCAGCAAACATTCCAATAAACAAGTCTTCCAAAGAAAAAAGTGAATCATCTCAAGATCTTTCCAAGGGTATGTTTGGGCCTTACTCCAGACCTACAGAATCAGTTTCCAAAAATGACAGTAGAGGAAGCATGTGTATTTCTACAATGAAATTCCCAATCACTGGTTGAAAGAAGTCATTAACCATAACTGGATTTTTTTTTTTTTTTTTTTCCGAGGTTGGCCAGTACGGGGATCTGAACCCTTGACCTTGGTGTTATAACACCACACTCTAACCAACTGAGCTAATGGGCCAGCCCTGGATATTCTGTTCTTAAAAATACAACTAGAGTATTAGCTTGCGCTTGTCTTAAAGAGAATTATATTAAAGTACACGAAGAGATGATAACAATGTGCGCTATGGTCTGAATGTGTCCCCAGAATTCATATGTTCAAACTTAATTGCCAATGTGATAGTATTAAGAGGTGGGGCCTTCAGGAGGTGATTAAGTCAGGAGAGTAGAGCCTACATGGATGGGATTAGGGCTCTCATAAAAGGGTTTGTGGAAGTGGGTTAACTCTCTTCTATCCCTTCCACCACGTAGGTATACAGCATTTGTCCCCTCTGGGGGATACAGCAAGGTACTATCTTGAAGCAGAGACTGAGCCCTCACCAGACACCAAACCTTGATCTTGGATTTCCAGCCTCTAGAACTATGAGAAATTTCTGTTGTTTATAAATTACCCAGTTTCAGGTATTTTGTTATAGCAACTCAAATGGACTTAGAGTGATTCTATAATACTTATAAATTATAAATTTCTGAATCTATAGAAAATATTTACCAACAGTATGATTCAGGTCTTTAAGAATAGGCTCTCATGCTGTTTCCAGCAACAATGCATTTTAGTGGTTACTGACCCTCTAAATACAACAAATATGCCAGAATAAAAAAAGAACATCTTGTTAGATTCACCAGTAAGCTGGCTTTTACCTTGCAACCATTTGCTAACTTAGTGAATAAACACAGAATAATAGGAGATCAATTGCACAGTCCAGTCAAAGTGAGGAATATAAGAGGAAACTGCCCCAAGTACCAGCAGTGACAACCAAATATATCTACATAGCAAATATGAATTTAGAATTTCACCTGTTGCCACCGCCCCCACTCCTGACCCTGCCCCAGTTTAGTTCAGAACTTTGTTACTAAGTGGTCAAACACACAGTTCCTCCCCACCCCCTACCCTACCTTCAATAATTTTTAAGCTTAAGTTAGGACCTATAAATGTACAACCCTAATTTACAATGCCCGGGTGGCAGGAGAAACCTCAAGCCTGAAAAATGCTTTAAAGACCACTTTAAAAGTAATCCTGCAACATACTCTCTTTTGTGAGACTGTGGATACACAAGTATTTGCACACCACTGTTGGTAAGAAAGCCAAATGGTACAATTACATTATTGAGGAGAATCTGGCAATAACTAGTGATGCTACATATGCATTAACCCTTTGATCCAATCACACCTCTAGAAATGTGAAATGAAATGACATAGGCACAAGAATATTCAATATACTATTATCTGTAATAGCAAAAGAAAGGAAGAAATTCAAATGAGTGTTAATTGTGTATACTGTATTTATCTATACACCCATAAGGAATGAAGAAAAACTCTATATAATGAGAGTGATTTCCAAGATATAATTTTAAATTGAAAAAAAAGCAAAGTATAGAACAATATATAGAATATGCTAACATTTATATAACATAAAGGAGAAAATATGAATATACACATATCTAATATTTTCAAAATAAACCAAAAGCTAAAAAGAAAATGGTTATCTGTCCACTAACGGAAAGAACAGGAGAAGGAATAGAATCATGTTGATTTTTTTGGTGAAATAAAAACACAAAGTTAAAGTAAAGGGTGAAGGAAAGCTACCCCCCCATTGGGGGAAAAAAAAAAACTGATATAAATAAATCTGATTTTATGTCAACTTGGTAACATAAGAGAAAATAATTATTTTAAGTGACTTTAAAACACAGTTTGTGACTCCCTTTGTCATGAGATATATTCTAGAATAAAGGAAAGTATAAAGAAATCTTAAACTGCATTTAGAAGTCTTGCTGTTTAATGTAAAGTTGGTATAAAAATCTTTGAAACTATTATAGGTAGATTATACGATAAAGCAAATAAGCAATTATTATCATCTTAGGAACCAAGATTTTCTGAATCGAAGAAAAGAGATACATATAAAATCAAAGATGCTTAAATTGAAAAGAGTGTAAATTCATGATTTTTTTAATATTAAAAAAATTGGTTACATCTGTCCACTAGGAACCCAGATGTCATTGATCTCTACATAGCATTTTCCAGTGAAAGAACGAAGATCCTTTGATTCCAACTTTAGGCAATATAAAATGACCACAAAATATCTTAAAGTACCAGAAAATAAAATCTGAATCATAAACTTATTTATTTTCTATTTTCTATTTTTCATTATAATATATGAGCCTGTAATTAAGATATTATATTGAGGACAACTAGAGTTTGTTAAAAGGACACAAGTAGCAAGAAAAAAAAAAAGGGAGAGGTGAAACTGTAGGTTAAAAGAATTTAGACAACACCAAAAGCATAATCCATAAAAATAAAAACTGATAAATTGGACTTTATCAAAATTAAAAACTTTTATTCTGTGAAAATATTTACAAACCACATATCCAACAAAGGATTAGTAAAAAGAACTACCAAACACAATAGCAAACACTGCTCAGACATAGTATGTATCCAATGAATGCTTTTATATCATTTCAAATTTTTTCTCTGTAAAATTCAAGAAAAATTAACATTAACATTTTAATAAATAATGTAGTACTATTCATTTTGATAAAAGCATATCTATTCGTTCATGATAGTAATACATAAAAAGACATCCAGAATGATTGTGGTTTAGCTTTTCATTCTCTTAAATGTGTCTTTCTATGAATAAAGTCTCTTAATTTTAAGGTAGTAACAATATATCTTTTCCCTTAGCATTAGTATTTTGGGGGTCTTGATTAAGAAATTGTTCTCTATCCAAAATCATGAATATATCACCTCATATTCTCTTCCAAAGCTCTTTTCAGTTTCAGGACTTTAATTCACCTGTAATTGATTTCTTTGTTTTCTATGCTGTAGGAGTCTTACTTCTTTTTTCCCCAGTAAGGATATATATTCAATTGTTCTAGCATCATCATTTCTCACTATCCTGCAGTACAACCTTTACCACAAATCAAGTGACCTTATAAGCATGGGTTCCACGGGTCTGTCAGTCAGTCTTTACAACAGTATCTTTACAACAGTATAACACTGTCTTAATTACTATAACTTATATAGCTTGATATCCAGTAGACCAAGTCCTCCCTCCTTATTCTCTTTAAGACCATACGGGTTGCTCTTAGACTTTTTTCATTTCTCTATAGATCTGATTTTTCAAATGCCACACAAACACTGTTGGGATTTTTTTATTGAGGCTGCATTAAATCTATAGATTAATATGAAGAGAACCAACATCTTTATAATGTCTTCCACACCTCAAACATGGTACTATCTCTCCACTTATAGTCTTTCATAAGTTCTAAAATGGACACCACTATTTCTGAAATTGAAATGTATATTAAAATTGATGGGCTCTGAACAATCACTTTGGTCAGGCAGCAGTCATGGTAGGTGTCACTGGTTACATATACACCAACTGGTCTGAAAAGTTTCTGTGACTCCTTCTGGTATTACACAGACAGCAACAAAAATAAAACTAGCTGAAAGGTATCAGTGAGCCGGGAGAAATCTGGGAGTGAAGAGTAGAGCATTCTCTGAAATAATCCTGCACAACCAATGCTACTGATGGGGCAAAATGATATTGTGTAGAAATACATGGAAGATTCTCAATATGAAGACAATTTAAGAATACCTTAACCAATTTGTTTCACTTATATTTTCCTTTTAGATATGTACACAGCATAAGATGATAATCTACGTTTAAATAAATCTAACAGACAAATCATTGTGTCATAGTTTAATTGGTATCTTTTTCCTTTCTTAATGGTGCATCTTACAACTGATGACACCTTCAATTCAATGAATGTTAAATTTTCTTAGTACAGTATAAGTTCCTCTGAGAGATCTTTTATACTTTTTGCTATATTCCTAGGTAAGGATCTTTGTGATACTTTAAAATTTCTTTTTGCTTGTTGCTTATATATAAAAATAGAACTTTGAATGCTAAGTTTATATTTAGTAACTGCTAAACTTTCCTTATTTTATCCTATATCTGTCATAAGCTATCCTTCATATTTTCTATCTGCTTATCTCACTGTGCTAAATTCTAAATATTTTCATAGTTATGTTCCATTCACAAATCTTTTCTTCAGCTGTGTCTAAGCTGCTAAATGTTTAATAGTGAATTGCCTTTTGATTCCAACATATTATGTTTTTCATTTCTTGAAATCCCTTTTCAAAAAATCTATCTGTTCATTTCTAACGGTCTCTTAATGATTGCTGATCTCTGTAATGCATCCTTCAGCTCTTTAAACACATCATCCATAGCCGCTCTATGTTCTATTCTAACTATTCTAATATCTGTAATAGCTGGGGGTCTAAAACCATTATTTGCTGTTTCTGATGATACTGTCATAGTCTTTCTCATGTGTTTGGTAATAAAAAGGAGTACTATGGACCTAAATTGGAAGATGGGAGAAATTTTCTCCCAGAAGGATTTTGTGTCTGTTTCAGCCAGTAAGCCATACTCTGCTTTGGGCCCCAAGAGGTGCTGTTATGGAGCTTCTCCCCATTGGCATTCTTATCACTATAGCCTGTTAACATGTGGCCCCCAGATGCCAAAGTGTTTGTTTTTGCTTTGTTTTGGGAGAAGAAATTCTCAGAGATTTTTCTAATGCTTGTGAGACCACTAGTGTCTAAAAAATATCCAAAATGTGTTGTTCAGGGTTTATGGTTCTACAACAAGAGGATTCTTTACAAAACCTAGTTAGCCTTCATGCTGGGATCATAAGTACCAATGCCTTTTCTTAAAATGGTAGATTAATTCTAAAATATGATGGTTGGGCTTTTCTCTTTTGTAATAGCATAAAGGATATTTCAGAAAAAAAAATACTTAGAACTATTTTTTAAAATCACTTGAATGTGGCATATAGCTTAATCAGTACTTAGAAATATTAGCCTCCGATGCAAATATTACAAAAAGAAAAGATGAAAATCAATGATCTAACCTTCTACCTTAAAGGAGCTAGAAAAAGAGTAGCAAATCAAACTCTAAAAGAATAGAAAGAAATAATAAAGGTAAAATCAGAAACCAATACCATAGGAAACAAATATATGATAGTGAAAAATCAACAAATCCAAAATTTGGGTTCTTTGAAAAGATTAATAAGTGACAGATCCTTAGCAAAACTGATCTAGATAAATCACATGTAATTTCCTAATTACAGGGAATAGATTACTTCTGGTCACTTACTTTAATTGGACAGAATCACATTGTTAATAAAAGTAAGGATGCAGACTCAATTACTGAAAAGGTCAGTTAGCCTCCCACGTTCATTTGACTTCAGAGCTATATTACTAACCTTAAATTGGGTACCCCCAAATAAATATTCTAATATTAAAAAGGGATAAATAGAAGACCATGAAAATGGAGCAGACCACATCAATGTACTATTACCGAAAGATTTACTCAAATAGGTAATCTACTGAGAGTGGGTCAAGAAAGTCACTCATAAGAACTAATCAACATTTCATGTAAGTAGCTCCTGCCCTAAAATATTCATTTCACCTAAATAAATAATGACTTCAGTTCTGCCATCTAAATTTTGCCAATTTGGAAAATCTATTACATATAGTACAACATATGAAAGATTTATATTCAAAGGGAAGAAAAACTAAGAGGACAATTACCTTCAGCAAGCCCTTTAAATTAGTTTCAAAAAACTATAAGTCATGACTTCTTAAACTTATCCCTGGAAACGCTAATGCCAAAAGAAAATGAACTGGAACTCCCGGAATTAGGGAGTACCTTACTAAAGGCAGTCTTGTAAAGGCTCAAAAAGATATGAAGACTAATGTCTTATCTTAAAAATTTGTGAGAATTTTACATTCCACTCTATAAAAATATTAATAAGGCCTTTTCTCTCCCAAATCTTCACATCATATCTAATTTGTTATTTTTCAAATACATGATTGGAGGAGCACAGGAGCAAGTTTTATTTATCACAAATTGGTGGAGTTTTCATGCTTACTCAAGGCTTGTGAATCAAATATCTGTCCATGGATAATTTTTACGTAGAACCACTTCACACTAATTATTTCAATAATTATGACTGAGCCTACTTCAGTTTACATAAGCACATACATGTGTCTGTAATAAGTGCTTACCTATCTACAAATTTAAACTGTAAATTAAGGAGCTTACTTTCACTCACTTACTTACTTTTACAGGTAACAGTAAATAGTATTATTGACAAATTATTTATAAACTGTTATACAATTTTTAGAGTTCGAAATAAAAATTTACAAATTCATATTCTGAGGGCTTAATTGAAAAATTTTTATAGTCAGTTAATTCATGTTCTTGAATAACATACCTTTTCTCTTTATAATTAGAATAATTTGTAACTTATTGAACAAAACAATTACTTAAAAAAGCAATTCAAACAGGACTTAAAGCACAGCTAAGATGTAACATGGCAAAGGGGATTATGGAGGGTCAAAAAACGATTAAATCCAATTCAGTCAATCATAAACAATGCACTGAATCTCTTGGCAAAGGCAACTTTCAGAAATTTGATGGAAAAGATATAAAATATTGCATCTCAAAAGCAAAAATTTACCCATAACACAATTCTTTCAATATAAATAACTTTCTGTGAAGTACTAAATATTTTCACTTAGATTTGGTTTCAGTCATAGGAAAAAAAAGTGCATTTACCTAAGATTCATTTTACTATACTTTTTACTGCACCTGCAACCTATAAAACATCCTGAGGTCCACTCTAAGTACATCTCAAAGGGTTGGCTAAATTTTTCCTATAGATACTAAGATTCTAATCTTAGTAAACACTCTCCTTGCTAAAGCAAGAAATAAAATGGCTTCAAAGTGTGATCTGAATTCTAATTGAAACAAATGTTAAAATTAAATAAAGGAGAGACTTGAGAGTGGTTCAGAGCACTGAAAAACAAAAGTGAAGATTCTAAAACTGAAATAATTATGCATAAGGGGCCTATTCTTAATTATATTTTTATCGTCTTTTCCTTCATTTTATTCTCAATTCAGCAGTCAGCATATCTATGACAAAATACTCTCATCAACCACAATTTTCCTTTCATTGTTCAAATACTATAAATATCCCCCTGTTAATTTGTATTTTTTTGGTCAGCTGGCCAGTATGGGGATCCAAACCTGTGACCTTGGGGTTATAAGGCTGCGCTGTAACCAGCTAACTGTCCAGCCCCTTCCCTGTTTTTATAGTATTCAAAAATATTACTGTGAAAAACATATTTTGTACATTATCCAAAATTATTAGGTGTTGTCAGTATTGTCAAAAAACTGTTTACAGGGCAGCAAACTGAGAATTTTGCTCAAAATATACATAATACATATTAATTCAGCTAATGTTAAGAAAAATACTAAGAATATTCCTGACCCCAATTAACCTCATCCATCAGCTAATTTTCATACTTCTTTGCACAAATTATAGGCAGGATCAATTAGTAAATGCTAGACACGGAAACAGAGGATCTTCGTTTTTTACAAAGGGCTATAAAAGGGAGAAGGCCTAAGAATGTTCCTCCCACAAGAATTAATCTTTTTTACTTCACATATATTATCATTTTCAACTTTTCTTTACTAAATAACCTAGTGTAGAAGTTCATTCACTAATTATAGAGTACTTAAGTTTGTATAACTTCCAAAACTGAATAATAGTGCCAGAAACCAGTCTAAGAAATTTACATGTACTAACTCATTTAATCTTCACAAAAGCCATCTGAAGTAGGTATTACTATTACCTTCATCTCATACAGAAGGAAACTGAGGCACAGAGAGATTCAGTACCTTGTCCAAGGTAACAAATCTAAACAGTGGCAAAACAGGGCCAACAATCCCAGTTTGACTTTGGAGCACCATTCTCAACCCTGTCACATACCACCTCCCTGCCTTCATGTGCTGTACAGAAAATTATAAATGATATCATGTCTGTGGCCGGTGAATTTCTGTTTCGGAAAGTTCTCTTATGATGCACATTCCCTCATCATTTACTAATGCCAATAAGTCTTGTGGTAGAATCTGGCCATACCCAGTCAGTCACAGTCCACAGTCTCTGAAGAATGGAAAGAGGTTAATAAAAATTAATTATAATACAATATGAAAAACTGTAATAAGAGCTTAAACTGAAAGGGTACTCAGGAAAAAGAGGGATTTTATATGTCTTCAAGGAGCAAAGAAGCATAGCTTCGTAGAGGATGTGATACATGAAATGAGTCTTAATTACTAGGAGTTTAGCAGACATGGAAAGTAAACACTTTAAGAAATAAGGCAATTTGTTAACCCATATTTTGCTCTCCTTATCATCATTAACTTCCATTAAGCAGCAAAGTATATCTGCCAAAAATACACGAACAGAAACATGACTATAAAAGTAGGAATAAAAGGCATGACAACAACAATAACCTTTGCCATCAAAAAACAATTTTTACAGTTAATCTTATATAACTTTCATTATTGATTTTTTTTTTTTTTTTTAATAGAAGACGTCCTGCAGTGAAAAGATGTCTTTTTCTCTAATGGAGCAAAATAATAAGAAATACAAGGAAAAAATGGCAAAAGGTATAGAGTTGGGGGGAAGTATGTCTTATATTTCCTAACCTTGAACCACTGGACATGTGAGATTATTTCAGCAAATATTTTAGTAAACAGTCCATACTAAACATGCACAATTTTATCTTGCTTAAAAATTTCAGAGTAATACATGTGAAAGAGGAAAAATATTAGAGTTCCTACTATTTAAAGCAAAGAATAGATCAGAAAAGCCCTCCTATCGTCATGACATTTGGCTAAAATGGCATGGCTTCATTGCCAGAACAAACTAAAAACAACAAAAACATTTCAACACTCAATGGCTTAAAATGTGACCTATGAAAGACTTCATGACCAGTTTCTTGAAATGCTGACAAGCCACACCATGACCTGTATTTTCTAAGTGATAAAGGCTATAAAATCCTAAAAAGCCATTTACAACAAGAGTATTAAATATGAATAAAGGACATTCCATCAATTTGAGTGTGGGTATACACGTGCATGCACCTGCAGATACACCTGTTCTGGTGAAGATGTGATATGAAAATCAATTGTTAAATTTCAAGAACAAATCCAAGAATATTTGAGGAAAGAGAAAATTTTAGGCCTCTTCTGTAAAAAAGCAAGCCTAAATAGAAAAATTACAAGGGACTTTAAGCAATGTGAATGTATATCATGAGTGATCATGACAATGAAACATAAAGTTCACCTAATGCGTAATTTTGCTGATGGTCCTGATGACAGAAAATAATGTAGGTACAAACAAAAATCACCTCTGGCAACTACATCATATATTGCCGGGATCTTATCTATAAACTTGTAAGGTCATGCTGAAAACATAAATGGAATGTAGTAATACCAAATGATTCAATTTGGCTTGCTGGGTCAGAATTAGGGATGCTTATTTTGAAGTTTTATTAGTCAATCAGAAATAAGAAGTCACATGTCCACATCCAACCCAGTGATCACTACCAGGTTGCCATCAGAAGTGCTCCAGGCTCCTGAGCCAGGGTGGTGGGGGGCAAGGGCTTCAGCCACGCCCCCCTGAAGTCCTCATCCAGCCCAGCCATGACCTAACCACCACCTGAAGCCCTCTGGGACCCCCTGCTGGAATGAGGCGGGGGGGGGGGGGGGGGGGGGGGGGGGCCATGGACCTAGATCATGCTCCCCTCCTTCTCCCTCCTCCCACCCTATCTCCCACCCCTTTTCTTTTTCCCCCTCTTCCCCAACAGCTCCACAACATCTTAGAATGTAAAATAATAATAATAATAGTAATAATAAATACTTAAAAAATAAAAAGAAATAAAAAGTCAAAAGAATAGCTCTCAAAACAGGAACTTCTATCAATAGAGTAAGATGTGAAAAATGAGAACACATACACAAAGGCATAAATATTAACAACTCCCACGGATTAAGCTGTTTATATTTAACTGAAAATAATTTTGTCAAAAAGAAATTCCACTCAGTAAAAATGAAAATGTACAGCATGATGACTATACTTAGTAATATTGTATTGTATACTGGAAATGTGCTAAGACAGTACATTTTAGGTGTTCTTACCACACACACACACACACACACAGGTAATTAAGTGAGATGATGGACATGTTAATTTGTTTGATGGTAGTACTCATTTCACTACATATATCAAAATCAGGTTGTACACCTTAAATATATACAGTAAAAAGAGAAATTCTCTTAAAATAAAAATAAAAATGAAAATGTAAAATTAAAGACAAGCCTAAATCTGGGAATTCATTAATCTAAAAAGCAAGAGATAGTTTATTAAATAACATGCGAACAGCAATGATTTAGCTTTCAAAATTACATCCTTATCTAGAACAATCTTCTAAAATAAGAGCAAGATTCATAAACAGCTGCAGACAAAAAACATATCTAGATTATGCCATAGAACAGTTAGTGGACCACAGAAAAAAGAAACAGATGCATGACTCTGCAAGATATGATGTCTACATTGTTATACTAGATTACAAGTGCAATAAACATCTGTGCCCAATTCTGTAGGGTATATTCTTTTTTGTACTTCCTTGTTGAAAATACTTCTAAAAAGAAAAAAAAAATGTATGCTTAAGCTGGCTAACCAGCTCAGTTGGTTAGAGCATGATGTTATAACACCATGGTTATGGGTTTGGATCCCTGTACTGGCCAGCTGCCAAAAAAAAAAAAAAAATTCTTTCAAAGACAGAGGACTCTATGCAATATATTTTAATTTTAAAATGCTGGCTCATGAAAATGTGGCTGTAGATTTAAAATACTCATTCCGTTATTTACCAATTGTTCATTGTTTCAGCCAAAGTATGAATGTCTGAAAATTGTTGAACTAATTTTAGAAAGCATATCTGCCTCTTGTTTAATTATGTAATTAGTATATTCCAGCTTCTCAGGTCAGAAATGCTAATGCAAGTACCAAGGTGGAACAGGACTTGTAGGATTTAGAAGACACCACAACTGATATTTCTAGTCCACAAAGATGACTCAAAATATTTTAGCATGAGCCTTCTTAAAGCCTTAAGTGCAAAAGAAATAAGGCCATTCAGAGTTAAATGCCACAGAATAACTGCCATAAACTACAGTTCCTAATGGTCCACATAGAGCATTTAGTACTAAACTTCAACTCCACTTAATGCTTACGGAGTAGGAAAGTTCTTAGTTATCACTTCCTGGACATACTGATTTTGTTTCCCTTAGTGAACCACTTCCATAAGCACCTTGGCTTCTAAACAACTTGGCTTCCAAACTGAGTCACTTGGCTCTTTTCATCTCAGGCTCCAGTGACTCAGTATTGTTTGTGTTGCAGTGCCTTCCTGATAAAGGCAGAGATCATATCTGACCAACCCTCTAAAGTATAAGGTGTTCTTTATTGTAGTTAGAATCTTAACAAGGAGGACAGAAACCACAGACTATTGAAAATAGAGGAAAATTAATGCAGAAAGTTGGTTACACAGAGAATAAAAGATATGAGAAGTCACCAAGAGGCGAGTGAGACAACTAGACACTAGTAATGCCTAGAAGATCTGCTACTAGAGCCCAAGGCCAGGGTGGCACAGTGGATGCTGGAACTATGGCAGGCCTGTCCAGTGGGAACTGGAGCCACAAAAGAAACAGCTTTTGCCAACAACACCACTAGAGAGAGGTAAAGTGAGAAGGGAAGAAATGATCTGGCTTTTCCCTTCCTTAAATCTCCTATTATTCCCATTGGGTTCCTCAAACCCAGTGGAAGTCAGTGGGCACGGAAGCCTGGGAAAGGGAGCCTGCAGGGTTAGCCCTCCTTCAGTAAAGAAGAAAGCAGAAGGGTACAAAATGGACCTGAGGGCAAAGAAGCTCAAGACCAGCACAACTTTACATAAAGTTCACATTATAAAGACAATCTCATAAATTCACTCGATCCAGCTAATTTCTCATTTCAGGTATTATACCAGCTGGCTCTAAGACTTCAACTGCATATTAATACTTCCAGATCATCTTTCAGATTTTGAAATGAAAACTCCTACAACAGTGTCTAGAAGTATAAGAACTTTCTAACCAGTTACTATAATCAGATCTGTAAATAAGTTCAACTGAGATAATAGCAAGTTTAGTCAAGTCTGTCTTTTAGTTTGCCTATGAAGTCTAATCTGAAGTAATTTAAAAGATGTATTTTCTAAGAAAAATAAAATAATCCCTAAAGAAATGATGATCATGTCAACCAACATTCAGCATAAACTTCTTAATACTGTTTCCAAGTAAAGGTTTCAAATGTACTTTCTCCAAAGCATCTTTTCATAGTCTTTAAAGAAATGTTAGATTTTTAATAACAGATGACGAAATTCATACCTTCCTATTCAATTCATTAAGAGAAATAGAGTGCTGATACAAATTTTTTAGTTTGAGAATAATAATACTGTGATTAAGAATTGTTAAAAGCTAATCTAGCATTTAAAAAGAAATGCACTGTTTCACATACAAAAGATTAACTACCAAAAAGAGTGACTATCATTGGCTCTAGATTAGAACTCGCTAGTATGCTAAATCTGATTATTTCAAAAACTCCCTGAAATTTCTGCTATTTTACTAGAATTGCTACTACGTTATTCAAAATTTACAGAAAAGTGTAAAGCAAAGTTCATTGTTTTTAATTTTTTTTGATAAATTCATTTAATAATAATATATCTATCAAACAGAGCTTTAAACAAAATACTTAAACTTTCCAAATGGTTAAGAAATCTTTGTCTATGGAGAAATACTAGCTTATCTTCATCAAACTGGCATTATCAGTAAGTCAAATACCATGAATTTCACTTTACATACATTTTAAAATAAGTAAATATTCTGCCTTGACTCAAGATTTCAACAGAAAACTATGAAGCTATATAACAAACCTTAATTTTATTATTTTAATGAGCAATAAATTCTATTTTATATGATAAAGGACACTGATTACATGGCGTAACAGATCAGAAAGATAGGATATTCAGTATAATGGTAATAGTGGCGATATCAAGTTAATTTCGATAAAATAGTTCTTAGTCTTTGGAGGCTTTCATGCTAACACTTAGGTCTCTACAAATTTAGAAAGTAGAAAAGAAAAATAATTTTTTTATTATGATTTTAAAGGCAAAAAAGATAATTTACTATTTTTTGAAAACATTATAATTAAGCAATAGATAAATGCAACTTCAGAATAAACCACCACAAAAAGATTGTAGCTATTTTAAATAACGCCACCTTTCTGTCATTCATCAAATATAATTAAACACAGAAAAACTACCTTATTCATTGCTTTAATTTTTTTTTTTAATATTACCAATGAAAAGAGTTTTTTTCTGTAAATACTTACCATCCACTCAGATATAATAACATCCACTTTTTCTACAGGAAGATGAACTTCTTCAATCTTTCCTTTAATTAGTATAATAGTATCTTCAAGTTTATTTAGTCTGAAAATTATAATAAATTAGACTAGTATGTAAAAAAAATTCTCAAAGCTTGTCAAAATACATAACTTTCTGTTGACATTTCATACTGTCTTTTGAAACAAAAAAGAATGTTTAAAGTTTATCCCCTGGGCATGATAATTATTTTCTGTTCACTCCATGGATACTCAAGAATTCTTCTGACCAACACGGCAATACACTGAACCAATATCTAAAACTTCAACCTGAAAAGAAATCTGAATTTTATCAAGAATACATGTCAATAAAGTTACATTTTTTTTTTTTTTAAAGGGGGAGGTAGGGGACTGGAGACCAGACAGACAACAAAAGTGTGGTTTAAAAGGAAGGAGTGTGTCACAGTGGTGAGAGAATTAAATGACGGAAGCCTTTATTTTAAATCCCAGCTCCTCTAGCACTTGTCAAACTATATGATATTTACCAAATATTTTTTTGAAAAAACTCACTGAGCCTGTATGTTCACATGTAAAAGAGAATGACAGTACCTGCCCTATTTACTTCACAGGAATATTATTGAGGATCAAATCTTTATGAAGGCTATGCATACATCTGAAACACTATATAATGATATTATCATGAACAGAATGTACAAAACTTGAAATCCCACCCCAATTACAAATTATTTAACCTTGCCCAATGGTATTCATTAGATCTTTTTACAATCTTCATCATGAGATTAGCACATATTTTTCAAAATCCCCTTCTTTTGCAATTTGAAACAAACAAAAAAATTAAAAACATAGTTTCAGAAAGCTAAAAATAAGATGCTGATTAAGTTCATATCTGATTAAATTAACAGATTCTCAATCCTTGAAGAATGTACATTTTAATTTTGGAGGATTTTTTGCTGCATCAAAAGAGAGATTTTTCCCCCCAAAATTCATCAAGGTATTATTTACATACAATTAGTGCATCCATTTTAAGGATTAACTTCGTTGAATTTTGTAAAACACAAATACTTGCGTGACCACCATCATCATCAACATACAGAATATTTCCATCTCCCCGAAAAAGGTTCATGAGTGCCCCTTTCCAGAAAATCCTCCCATCCGCAAGCAACCAACTGACTTTCTTTCACTATGTATCAGACTTATATTTTGTAGAGTTTCATACTAATGGAATCATACTGAATGTGCCCTATTGTTCCTGGTTTCTTTTGATAAGCATGATACTTTCTAGATTCATACATGTTTTTGTATATATCAGTAGTTCATTCCTTATTATTGTTGAGTTATTCCACTGAATGAATAAACCACAATTTTGTTTATTCACACAACTGTGAATAGAAATCTGGACTTTTTCTAGATTTGTGCTATAATAAATAAGGCTTATTTGTGTACATTTAGATTGCTTGGTCAAACAGTAGCATATATCTAAGATTTTAAGAAATTGCCAATTTGTTTTACAAAATGCATATACAATTTTACATTCCTGTCAACAATGTATGTGCATTCCTGTTACTTCGCATTCTTTTCAACACCAACTATTGTCGATCTTTTAAATTTTAACTGTATAGCAAGATCTCACTGTAGTTTTAAATTGCACTTTCCTAATGACCAAGCATTTATGTGTTCATTGGCCATATTTCCATATCTTTTGCCCATTTTAAACATCAGGTCAGCTGTATTCTTATTACTAAATTTTAAGAGTTCTTTACATATTCTGGATAGAAACCATGTCAGATTTATGTATAGTGAACATTTATATCATACCGTTGCTTGGTTTTTCATTTTCTTAATGGTATGTTTTGAAGAGCTAAGGTTTTTAAAGATCAGTTTTTTTTTTTCTTTTATACTTCATGCTTTCAGTGACATACCTAAGAAATCTTTGTCTACACCTATATTTTCTTCTAAAGTTTTTAGTTTCCACTTTCAGTTAATTTTTCCATATGGTATCACGTTCATTTTTTTCTATAATCAATACTTACCAATAAGGTGCTGAAAAAATGTTGTTGGAAAGACTATCACTAGTGATAGGCTCAACTTTTTTGGAAAAATTATCACTAACATTTCATGGAATTACTTTGGCATCACTGTCAAAAAACAACCATATCTGTGAAGGTTTATTTTTGGACCTTTGAGTCTATCCTAAGATTTAAATGTGTATCCTTATGCCAATACAACACTTTCTTGATTACTACAGTTTTAAATTAAATCATGAAATCTGATAGCATAAGTGCTTCAAATTTATCCTTCTTTTAAAAAACTCTTTTCGCTATTTTGGTCATCTGTGTTCCCATATGAATTTTGAATTGGCTCTTGGTAATGTCTTGCACTTTTTAGTGTTCATGTCTTTACATATTTTGTAAAATATAACCCTAAATATTTGATGGTTTATGGTGTATTATAAACACTATAGATTTTAAGTTTCAATTTTAGTTGTTTGTGGCACTTATAAAAATATAATTGATTTTCATATTTTGACTTTGAATTCCATAACTGTGATAAAGGTTGTAGTTTTAGCACAATTTTAGTGCCTATTTTATAGATTCCTTAGGATTTTACATGCACATGATGATATCATCTGGGAATAATGACAGTTTTACTTCTTCCTTCAAATCGGTTTGTCTTTTATCTCCTTTTCTTGGTTTATAGAATTTGTCAGATCCACAGAATTTGTCAGATCCTCCAGTACAATGTTGAATAGAAGTGGTAAGAGTGGACATCCTGTTTTGTTCCTAATTTTAGGGAGAAAGCATATATTAATTATTATTAAACATGACATTATCTGTAGTCTTTTATAGATGCTCTTTATTGGGAGAGAAAGATTCCTTCTTTCCTAGTTTGCTGAGAATTTTTCTTATGAATGACTTAAATTTTTACAAATAGTTTTTCTGTATCTATTAAGATGACTATGTGGTTTTTCTTTTTTATTCTGTCAATACACGATGAGTATCGCTTATCCAAAATGTTTGGGACCAGAAGTGTTTTAGATTTTGGACTTTTTGGATTTTTGAATATTTACATTATACTCACCAGCTGAGTTTCTCTAATCTGAAAATCTGAAATCTCTAACACTCCAATGAGCATTTTCTTTCAGCATCATGTTGGTGCTCAAAAAGTTTCAGATTTTGGAGCATTCTGGATTTTAGACTTTCGGATTAGAGATGCTTAACCTGTATGGTGAGTTACATTGATTTTTACAAGTAAAACCTGTTTTGCCTTTCTTGAATAAACCCCACTTGGTCACAGTTTGTTACCCTTTTGGTGTATTGTCAGATTCAAGTTGCTTATGTTTTTTAAGGATGTTTCCCCTCTATGTTCATGAGGAATATTGGTCTGTTGTTTACTTTCTTGAAATATCTTTTGATATCATTATAATGCTCTCCTCATTAAGTGTTGAGAAGGATTCTATTCTATTTAATATATTTTAAAAGAGTAACATTATTTCTTTATTAAATGTTGGAAGAAATTTACTACCTGAGTGATCCTGGAGTTTAATTTATGGGAAAGTTTATAATTACCACCTCACTTTCTTTACTAGATCTATGAATATTAAGATTTTGTAGTAGATTTTTTTCTTCAATCAGTTTTAACTTTTATTTTTCAAAGTATTTTTCCATTTTACCTAAATTGTCATATTTACTGGCATAAAG
The DNA here is from genome assembly GCF_027409185.1 of Cynocephalus volans. Classification (NCBI taxonomy): domain Eukaryota; kingdom Metazoa; phylum Chordata; class Mammalia; order Dermoptera; family Cynocephalidae; genus Cynocephalus; species Cynocephalus volans. The sequence goes on along the minus strand of NC_084463.1, from coordinate 120,133,980 downwards.
ATGGTCATAATATTCCCATATTATCCCTTTAATCTGTAGCAGATGGCCCTTTCATTCCTAATATTAATAATTTCTATCTTCTGTTTTCTTCTAGTTAGAGGTTTATTAATTTTATTATTTTTTTAACAAAAACTTTCTTTTCATTCATTTTCTCTACTGTTTTTGTTTTGTATTTCATTGATTTCTGCTATTTATCTTTATTTCCTTTCTTCTACTTACTTGGGTATATTTGGCATTCTCTAGCATCTTAAGATGGAAGCTTAAATTATAGATTTTAAATCTTTCTTCTTTTCTGATATAAGCATTTAAAACTTGTAATTTCCTTCTAAGCACAGCTTTAGCTACATACCACAAATTCTAATAACACTGTGCTTTCATTTTAATTCATTCCAAAATATTTTCTAAATTCATTTCCATTGCAATTTATTTTTTGACCCATAGGTTGTTTAGAAGTGTTCTATTTAATTGCCAAGTGTTTGGGGATATTCCAGATATCTATTATTGATATGCAATTTAATTTCAGTGGGCCAGAAGCTTAGTCTGTAAGATTTAAATATTTTCAAATTTATTGAGACTACTTTTATTGCCCCACATGTAGTCTATTTTGATGAATGTTTTATGTGCACTTTAAAAAATATGATTCAGCTGTCTTTGGGTAAAGTGTTACTTAAATGTCAATTAGGTCAAGTTGTTAGTGTGTTTAGGTCTTCTATATTCCATTTCACACACAAGTGATATAAATATAGCTTTAAATGATCCATGTTTATATATTTTTTCCCATTCTTTTACTTTTATCCTATGGTGTTCTCATAATTAAACTGGAATTTTTGAAAAAAGAAAATAGCCAAGTCTTAGTTTTTATCTAGTCTGACAATCTGTCTTGTAATTGTATATTTAGACCAGAGATTGAAAGATTATGACCCCTCTCATCCATTTTTGTACAGACCCGAGCTAAAGGATTTGTTAAGAAAGAAGAAAAAAAGGCAGCAGCTGTAGCAAGTGATAGAGACCACAGGTGACCCTCAAAGTTTAAAATATTTACTATCTGACCACTTACAGAAAAGGTTTGCCTACCCTTGCTTTAGACCACTATAAAAGTACAGCTAAGATAGATAAAGAATACAGTAAGCAAATCTAAAGTAGAATTAAATGGGGTCCCAGAAGGAGAAGAAATAAAAAAGACAAAGGAAATATTTGAAGAAATAATGGAAGAGAATTTTCTAGAACTGATAAAAAGCATTAAGCCACAGACAAAAGAAATCAAATGTATCTTAAAAAGGCTAAATTTTTAAAAATCCATACATTACAGTAAAACTTCAGAAAATCAAAGACAAAGAAAAAATCTTCAACAGAGACAGATAACCTTAAATGGAATAACATTTGTCCTGACAGATGATCTCCTGACAGCAACAATGGAAGCCAGAAGACAGTGGAATGATATTACCAATTATCTAGAACAGGGTTGGGCAAACTTTTTCTTAAGTTGCCAAGTTATAAATATTTTAGAGATGCAGGCCATATGGTCTCTTTTGCAACTATGCAACTGCTATTGTTGTGTGAAGGCAGCAATAGACAATATATAAACAAAAGGACATGGCTGTGTCCCAACTTTATTTACAAGAACAGGTGGCTAGCACAGGTGGCCTAAGTTTACTGAACTAGGAAAATATAACTGCCAACTTAAAATTCTATATGCAGAGAAAAATATCTCCAAGAATAAAGACAAAAAACATTTTCAGACCAACAAACACCATTTTGTTTGGCTACAACCATAAATGCACAATGAAAGAAATGTTAAAGAATTAGGGAAGAAGGAAAATGATTCTAGATGGTCAAGGAAATAGAAATAAATGAGAAAAGAGAATGGACATACGTGGGTGAGTGAATACATAGGATCAGATTGTCAAATCTGACTCACATGAGCCAGAGATCTTATACAATGTCAAGCTTTATAAACCATTTTAAAATAGAGGCAATCAAGAGGTCCAGTTTAGTCAGGGTGAGATTTGGAACATTAAAAGCAGCTGCTCTGGTCTTTCCTTTCCTATCTCAGACACACACTCTGGCCCAGAGTAGATGAGATCTCCAAGTGAGGTGCAAGGGTTATTAACTCCGCTCTATGTGCCAGATTACTCCCTACTTCTTCTGAGTCTTTGATTGCCTATATCTTTGAAATTATTAATAAAGCTTAATACTGGGTAATCTCTCTGGGTAATATTAGGTAATCAGGTTCACGTGAGTCTGATTTGAAAATATGTTAGCTCAGAATGATGCTATGAGCAGAACTCTTACAGACCCATTAATCAAAAGGGCTAACACACTTTTTTAGCCAGAATAAGAAAGGAATTTAAAAGATAGAAAGAACATCTAATACTTTAAGATAAAGTATTCACTTGGAAAGTATAAACTTAAAGCTATGGGTTACCATAAAGATGATAAATTTAGAGGACTACTAAGTTTGAGAGTATTTAGTGAAAGAGACAAGATATTATTTTATAGAGAAATATTTTTTAAAAGCCTGGAAATCATTACTGGCAGAAATTCTCTGAATTAACAATTGGGGGATACATCATTTATTTTACATATTACTGAGAAGAATGGATTACATGGGTTGATAATTGATCCCCAATGACTGTGGACAGACTTTTCCAGGTGGTATGACAACTAATCTGCTGCAGTGGGTTAAAACAGGGTTGTAGTATACCTTCCCCAAGAGGGGTAACTGCCCCCCCCCCCGCAACCTGTAAGTAAAATAGTCCTTCTGAAGCAGCAAGCATGCTATGCATGCAAGTGAACTTAGATTGGCTTTATGATTTAATACCATTGCCAAAGAAGATGATAGATGTGGAAATCAGCAGCTCCCCATTCTTGAGTACTTTATGTAATCTTGCTATTGGGAGGCCAAGAAAATATTCAGAAGGCAGTGTCTGATTGACTGGTTCTGTTACCAAGCATGGGCTTCACAATGTTTCTGACATACAAAAGAAAAGAGGAATCAACAGGAGAAAAGAAAAGATGGAGAGAAAACAGTAAGCAGCTCATTGAGGGGGCCCAATGGTTTTTGAAAAAAGATGTGAAAAAGAGTAACATGGGGTTTCTATAAAGGAATTATTACACTTTGTAGAGAACAGTCCAAATCCTGGTGGTTGCTAGGGTTTTCCCAGGGTTGTGCTTTGCATAAATGATTACAAAAAAAACAATAAAATGAAGGATACCTGAGAAATATATGGCAAAGAAATATTGACCAAGGTCAGAAGGTAGATTGGGGAGGAAGAAATTTAAAACCACTGACCTATGATTCATGGGGGACATTTACTGAGGTAAATTCATTCCCAAGTTGAATTTTCCATTTAAAGTGACTTAATATCCTTGTATTGTTTGAGAGAAGGATAACAGTATTAATAAACTTTGATACATTTTAATTTTCAATGTCTTGATTTTTGTACAATAGTACCTTGATACTATTATAATAATTTAGTTTCCTTCTAATATCTGCATTCATAAACATATCATTTTGAATAAAAATAGTTTTGTTTATTTTCAATTTTGCACCTTTCTTTTTATTGCCTTGCTGCACTGGCTAGGATCTCCTTTATAGTGTTGGATGGAAGAGGTGATGGCAGGTATCACTGTCTTTTTCCTTAACTTAAAGAGAATGCTTTCAATGTTTCATCAATATGCTGGTTGTAGGTTCTGCTTTTATAGATACTCTATCATATTAGAACATTACTTTCTAGCTCTAGTTTTAAATAAATAGATGTATTGAATGGATATTAAATTTTATCAAAATTTTTTCCTGCGTCTATTGAGATGACCTTAAAGATTTTTCTGATTGATTTTCTCATATTTAACCAACTTTGCATTCCTGGGATACACTTTACCTTCCAGTATATTGCTTAATTAATTTTCTAATACTTTGTCTGATTTTTTTTAATTTTAGATGAAAAATATAATTTTGAAATATAATTATTCTCCACTCATTAATAGACTTTATGTTCGTAGCTGTTTTAGGTTTACAGCAAAATTGAGCAGAGTACAGATAGTACTGCTCCTCCCCTACAACATACACAGTTTCTGCTATTATTAACATGTTATATTAGCATGGTATATTTCTTACAATTATAAGCCAATATTGATATATTATTAACTCAATTTTACATTTGGGTTCCTTGTGTTGTACAGTTCTGTGGGTTTTGCCAAATGCATAATGTCATGTATTTATCATTACAGTAACATACAGAATAATTTTGCTGCCCTAAAAATTCTGTGCTCCTCCTACTTATCTCTCCCTCTCTCCCTCTTACCCTGAAACCCAGGCAACCACTGATTGATTTTCCCCCATTACCTCAAATATTTATCATTTCTTTGTGTTGGGAACATTCAAAATCCTCTCTTCTAGCTAACTGAAAGAATACAATAAATTGTTGTTAATTACAGTCACCCTACAGTGTTACAGAACACTAGGTATTATTCCTCCTACATCTAGCTGTAATTTTGTATTTGTTAACTAACCTCTCACTATGCCCCCTCCCTCCTACACTTTCCAGCCTCAGGTAACCGCCATTCTACTATCTTAAATGCTTAACCTCACTAATCATCCGGTAAATGCAAATCAAAACCACAATGAGATATCATCTGACTCCAGTTAGAACAACTGTCAAAAAAACATAAAATAACAAATGCTGGTGAGAATGCAGAAGAAAGGAGAACTCTTATGCACTGCTGACAGCAATGTAAATTAGTGCAGCCATTATGGAAAACAGTACGGAGGTTCCTCAAAAGAATAAAAGTAGAACTACCCGGTAATTCAGCAATTCACTACTGGGCATATATCCAAAGAAAAGAATAGCAGTATATCAAAGAGATATTTGCACTTCCATGTTTATTGCAGCACTATTCACAATAGCCAAAATATAAAATCAACCCAGGTACCATCAACAGATGAACAGATAAAGAAAATGTGGTATATGTACACAATGGAATATTATTCAGCCATTAAAAAAAAAAATGAAATCTTGTCATTCACAACAACATAGATAAGCTTGGAGGATATTATGCTAAGTGAAGTAAGCCAAGAATGGGAAGAGAAGTACTACATGTTCTCACTCAGGTGTAGAAGCTAAGAAAGCTGAACACATAAAAATAGAGAGTAGAATGGCAGTTACCAGAGACTGATTATGATTCTTACATATATGTTCATGAATGAGTGACTTGTGATTTTCTGTTCTATTGCCTTCGTGGGGTTTTGGTATAAGGGTTATATTGGTCTCATATATTGATGTTTGATTCTTGGCAAAGATGATACTGCAAGTAGGAAGAAAAGAATGGTCTTTGCAATAAGTGGGACCAGTACAACTATGTCATCGAAATAGAATACAAAAAAGGAAGAAAACTGGACCACTACTTCATACCACATACAAAAATCAATGCCCAGTGAATTATACACCTAAATTTAAAAAGCATTTTGTAAAGTATTTACAAGAGAATACACCCTCTATATTATTCAACTCACAAATAGTGGCAATCATAAATAAGAATGTTGCTACATAGAAATTGAGAATTTCAGTTCATCGAAAGACATTATGAAGAAAGAGAAAAGGCAAGCAAAAATGGGAGATTTTTGTATTACATAAAACATATCAACAGCTCTCAAATCCAAAATATATACAGATTGCCTTCAAATAAGAAAAAGACACAACTCAAAAGTAACCTGAGCAAAAGACATAAACATATATTAAACAGAAAGAAATCCAAATGGCCAATAATCAATCACATGAAAAGGTGCTCAGTCACATTAGCTATCACAGAAACAAAAATTTAAGTTGCAATGAGATATTGCTGCACAATCAACTGAAAGAAATTTTAATAGGTGGACAATATCAACCAGACCTGTTATATACTATTAGGTAGGTATAAATTGGTATAACCACTTTGGAAAATAGTCTGGCAATATCTAGGAAATCTGAAGGTATTTATATCCTAAAGACTACAATTCTACTTATAAGTATACACCTATAGATGTGTGCACCAGAGCACATGAACAAAATGTTCATAACAGAAATGTTCATTATAGCTCACCTGACCGAGAAAGAGCAGTCGATGTGGGTGGGATTCTGAAGTGGTGGCAATGTTCTATCTCTTGCCTTGGATGATGGTTACTATATGTTTAATTTCATTTGTTGTTTATGCAAACTTATGCATATTAAGCCTACATATTTGTGGTTTACATACTTGTTTTACAAGTATGTTATACTTCACACAAAAAATTAAAAAAGAAAAAAATGCTTATATTTGAGTTTTTTCAAAGAGAGATTTAATACAATTCTTTCTGATGAAATTACTACCATTGCTTGCTATTTACTGAAATACTTACTAAGGCTTTAACAACTACAAACACTTCAAAGAAAACAAAAGGCAAACTTCTTAAAAGAGCAAAAGGTTCACACTGCCTAGAAAAATCTTCAGAATGGTTATGCTGAAATAAGACCCGTATTCTGTAAGAGGCCATCTGCTCGAGCTGTTTATTGTCTGCTACAAGTCATAATCCTATTTGCATCAGTAATTACTTGTTCAAATATAAATATAACGGGAAAGATTATGATTTAAGGGAATACACAGGGGGAAAAAGCCCCATAATTCCTAGTAATTTTATATTAAAATGACTCAACACAGATATCGTCCATACAGATAACCTCTTTCATGAGACTATTAATCTGAATTGCCACCTGATTTTCCATTCATGAAAAAAACTATAGATTTTACTTAGTCATATCAAGTGGCTACTCACTAAACCTTATTTTAGCATAAACTAAATAAATCTTATCTCTGGAAATAATTGCTGAGAAACTAGGATAGCTTTAATCTATGGAAATATGATATTGTAATTCAAAAGGGTATTTTAAGTAATTCTCTTAACTAATTCAATAAACACTGCATTATCAACTTTTTTGAGTGGAATTTTTTTTTTTTTTTTTTGGACAACACATACTTTCCTATCTTATTTCTTATTTTAAAAGTAGCAATTTAACTTTTATTCCATGATACAGGGAGACCATGATTAATTATCTTGTACTGGTCATAGACATAAAAGCCACAGTCCATGCACTTAAAAATACAGTCTAAGAGAGACAGAACAATTGACAGCATAGGGCACTATTGGAGCTCATATGGTAAGTCCTTAACTAAGTGACATCTGAGCTTAGCCAGGAAAAGACAGGTCACCCACAGAGATACATATGCGTCTGGGAGTAGGGAAGGGCTGTATGTATGCACAACACTGCGTGAGGGGGTGGGGGAGGAAAGAAATGACAAACTTAAAGAACAATGAGTAGTTTACTATGACTAGAGCTACAAGAGGTGATGTGCAATGGCAAAGAATGGAGGTCTTCAAAGGTAATGAGAAGGAGTCTAGATTTTACCTAAAGAAAATGCAGAGTCATTTCAGGATCTGTAGAATAAGAAACACAAAATCAAATCTGTAATCTACTTTTGCCCAGTGTGACTTAGATAAAAGACTTTGTCTATGTGCTAAGGAAGAACATGCCCTAGCGGGGAGATAGAAAAGCAAACAGCAGAAGTGCCATGGGAGTTCATACAAAGAACACCCATGCAAGTGGAATTTTTTTTTTATTGGTTATGAATATTCATGAGATACAAAGCTGACTGTCACCCCTTGTGCCCATGATGTAAGGGCCAGATTCATACTTGCACTGTACCCATTACCACAAATTGCATTGTACCCCATGTCCCCCACCCAATTATCCTCAACCTCCCCCTCTCCTCCTTTCCCCCCACACCACTTTGTAGCCCAAAGAATGTTCTCTCCCTCTGCAAGTCCAACGCACTGCTGTGGTTTTTTCTTTCCTTCCTTCTTTCTCTTTTAGCTTCCACATATTAGTGAGTACATGCGGTATTTATCCCTCTGTGCTTTGCTTATCTCTTATTCCACTCAATATAAGTTTCTCTAGGCTCATCCATGTTGTTGCAAATGGGAGTACTTCATTCTTTTTTATGGCAGAGTAGTATTCCATGGTGTACATATACCATACTTTCCTTATCTAATCATCCATCGATGGATATTTAGGTTGGTTCCATATCTTGGCTATTGTAAACAGAGCTGCGATGAACAAAGGAGTGGCGGTATCCCTTCAAACATGAGGATTTCCGTTCCTCTGGGTATATACTCAGAAGTGGGATTGCTGGATCATATGGAAGATCTATCTGTAGTTGTTTGAAAAACCTCCATACTGTTTTCCATAGTGGTTGTACTAATTTACAGTACCACCAACAGTGTAGGAGTGTTCCCTTCTCTCCACTCCCTTGCCAGCATTAGTTATTCACTGCCTTTTTGATTATAGCCAGTTTAGATGGGGTGAGGTGGTATCTCAATGTAGTTTTAATTTGTATTTCCCTGATGACTAGTGATGTTGAGTATCTTTTCATGTACCTGTTGGCCATTTGTATGTCTTCCTTTGAAAAATGTCTATTCAGCTCCTTTGCCCATTTTTTAATTGGGTTATGATTTTTAATGTGTAATTGCTTGAGTTCCTTGTATATTCTGGATATTAATCCCTTGTTGGATACATAGTTAGCAAAAATTTTCTCCCACTCTGTAGGTTGTTGTTTCACTCTGTTGATTGTTCCCTTTGCTGTGCAGAAGCTTTTTAGTTTGATATAGTCACATTTGTTTATTTTTTCTTTTATTGATTGTGCTTTTAGGCTTATGTTCATAAAGTCTGTGCCCAGACCTAGTTGCTGAAGTGTTTAACCTATATTTTCCCTTAGTAATGTTACATTTTCAGGTCTTATACTTAAGTCTTTAATCCATTTTGAGTTGATTCTAGTGTATGGTGAGAGGTGCATATCTAGTTTCATTCTTCTGCATATGGATATCCAGTTTTCCCAGCACCACTTGTTAAAGAGGCAGTCTTTTCCCCAATGTAGATTTTTGTTGGCTTTGTCCAATATCAGATAGCTATAAGCCTGAGGGGTGATTTCTGGGTTCTCTATTCTACTCCACTGGTCTGAATGTCTATTTTTATACCAGTACCATGCTGTTTTGGTTACAATGGCTTTGTAGGATAATTTGAAGTCAGGTAGTGTTATGCCTCCAGCTTTATTTTTTTTGCTCAGGATTGCTTTGGCTATTCGGGGTTCCATATGAAGGTTAAGATTGTTTTTCCATTTCTGTGAATGTCATTGGTATTTTGATAGAGATTGTAATGAATCTATAGATCACTTTGGGTGGTATAGACATTTTCACAATGTTAATTCTTCCAATCCGAGAACATGGAATATCTTTCTATCTTTTTGTGTCTTCTTTAACTTCTTTCAGAAGTTTTTTGTAGTTCTCATTGTAGAGGTCTTTCACCAGCTTGCTTAAATTGATCCCTAGGTATCTGAGTGTGTTCTTGTGACAGCTGTAAATGAACTTATTATCTTTATTTCTCTTTCTGTTAGTTCATTATTTGAGTACATAAATGCAATTGATTTGGAGGCATTTATTTTGTATCTTGCAATGTTACTGAAGTTATTAACCAGCTCTAGTTTTTTGATATAGAGTCTTTAGGTTTTTCTATATATAATATCATGTCATCTGCAAATAGGGAAAGTTTGACTTTTCCAATCTGGATTCCCTTTATTTCTTTCTCTTGCCTGACTGCTCTGGCTAGTACCTCCAGTACTATGTTAAATAGAGGTGGTAAGAGTAGGCATCCTTCTCTTGTTCCTGTTCTTAAGGGAAAGGCCCTCAGTTTTTTCCCATTCAGAATGATACTGGCTGTGGGCTTGTCATAAATGGCTTTTATTGTATTGAGATATTTTTCTTCTATACCTAATTTCTGGAGAGTCTTTATCATGAAGGGATGCTGAATTTTGTCAAAGGCTTTTTCAGCATCTATTGAGATAATCATATGGTCTTTGTTCTTGAGTTTGTTGATGTGATGTATCACATTTATTGACTTTCGTATGTTGGACCATCCTTGGAATCCCACTTGATCACAGTGTATAATTTTTTTAATATGTTGCTGTGTTCTGATTGGTAATATTTTGTTGAGGATTTTGTAAAAATCCTAGATGCAAAAATGGCATTTAAAGTTAGTGACCCTGTACTGGCCAGTCACCAAAAAATGAAGTTAGTGACAAAACAATTCTAAATTTTACCTAGAAGAATATTTTGGTGATAACTATTTTTTTCTAAAGCATATAGGGGGAAGGAAGGGGATACCCTGATAGATATAAATACATACAAGGTGTAATACTATTACTTTGCTTTCAGTTCAATACATCACCCAAATACATATTTATTTTTCATCTGTTCCCTAAGTACAGTGAAAGGACTGTAAAGTAATACAAAATCTAGCAAACTGATAATTGTACAGAGATTTTGGAAGGGGATATAGAAGAACCAAAGATTCTCATAATTTAGTGGAAGAAAGACAATGAAATCACTGGTAAACCTGTGAAGAAGGACCCAGTGCTTAGTGCATACATCAGAGAAGATTACAGTGGAGCAATTCTTCACAACACAAACCCTTGGAGTCAAGAGGTATATGAAGTGGGAGTGACAAAGAGACTAAAAACTTATGGGAAGAATTGTGACCTAACTAGGTCTCCCTCCCTGCCACCCCCAGCCTCAGAGAGAAAACCCACACCAGTTACCTTTATTAAATAATCCAGTCCTCCATGCATAAATGAAAATGAAAAGCAAGGATCCTTAACTATATGAGGCAGGGGCAGATGTACGCACATCCCATAAAAAATAACTACTACCAGGCAGGTACAAACACAGGGCCCAGACTTGGAACCACAAAGCTATTCCATGAGTTGCCCCCTCCCAAATGTATCATTTGTATTTACAGGTGTGTAACTGCAGAATTACTAACACTGAGTACATTTATTGTTTGAAATTAGTAATAACTCAGCTTCTAATACAGTGAAAGTGATGAAAAGAATCATCTGGATTCAAGCAGAGATGATGGGTTTTCAGGCTTTAGTGATGATGATTTACCTGGCTTTGAATGCAGGACATCCCCTGGGTCTTGAGAATTCATTAATTTATTCATTCATTTTATTGAATAAGTATTTACATTAAATGCCTACTATGTGCCAGGTACTCTTTCAGGTGGTCAGGCACATCAGTGAATGAAAAAGAGAAAAATCCCTGCCTAACATTGGGGAGCTGACAGTCTACTAAAGCTTACATTTCTATGGATTTCACCCCCTGTGACCTAAGGCTTTTAAGACTGGTAAGAAATATACCAAAATGTTAATAGTAATCTCTGGTAACAGCCTTATAGGTAATATTTAGTTTCTTCTTCACCTTCTCTTATGTCTTCCCAACACAAAAACACCCTTTTTTCTTTTCTTCTTTTTTTATTCAAAGGGGAGAACTGGGCTGGCTGGTTAGCTCAGTTGATTAGAGTGCAGTGTCATAAGACCAAGGTCAAGAGTTCGGATCCCTGTACTGGCAAGCCGTAAAAAAAATAAGTAAATAAATAACTAAATAAATAAGTTGATGGGAGAATTGAGTGGGGAAATAAGTCTGGCTGCAGTACAGAGAATGAATGGCAGAGAAGGGGTGGTAGGCAAAGACAAAGCACAAACAACTGGACCAGTTAAGCACAGACACATTTATTCAGGGGAGAGGTATAAGAATGTGAATTAAGGCATGAATTTGAGACACATCGAGGATTGAAGACAGACCTGAGAAACATTAAGCATACTCAATTAAAAGGACTCTGTCTCCAACAGGTATGCTGGGTAAAGGAGAAGGAAAGGCCAGGTATGAATCCTAATTTGGAACTGTGAGAAAAGACTTAATGTAGCAGGTCTGCTCTGCTCAGTTTGTGCTTATCCCTATAGCCATGGCAATGGTTCTTGATCAGATTCTAAAAACAGAACTCCTAGAACATTCACATAGTTATTAGGTAATGATGTTATTCTATTTACCTGAAGCAGCAGGTGAAGATGAAATGGTTGTCAGCATGTTTTCAGTAAACGGAGATTCATGTACACCTGGTATCTGATTAGGGTTTGCACATTGCTGGTCACATGGCAAGTATATGCCTACATGAACAGCTGTCTTTGAGAACTATGGACTCTGAGACTCAAGCAAATTTCTCTGAATAGAGACATCTCGTGTCTCTGAGGTTCGAAGCTAGGGAGAAGAGCACATCTTGTGTGATTCCTATAGAGAAAGAAGGATGACACGGAAGTCTGCAAATGACCTCTTCACCTATGAATATCTTTTGTCTGCTGTTCCTGCACAGTACACTTTGCTGAAATAAATCTTAGCCGTGAGTACAGCTTTATATTCAGTTATGTCAGTTCTTTCAGTGAACCACTGAACTAGTGGGTCTATGGGACCCCCAAGACAGGACAGCTGAGTGAACAGGAAATTAATGGGTTTTGGGGATAGAGTGGGGGTAAAAATGAATTTAGTTTCCTTGTTAGGTGTATTTTGATTACCTTCATGACCTTCACCAGAGTTCTATGGCTTCTGAGCAGCAAAATCTTTTTTTTACCAGTGGTAAAAAATTCAAAATTATCTTCAGCTTTAACTCACTCTTCTATGTTATTTCTATTAAATTTAGAAACAAAATATAAAGGAACATTCCATAGTTCAAGAATTACTGCTAGTGTATTTTGTGATCCTATTCCAAATTTTATATATATCACCACTATCCTTAAAATCATTACCTTAAGACACTTTAGTTCTACTCAAAAAACTACTAAGCATCTACCATGTAGCAGACACTTTGCTAGGTGTTACAGATAAGAAGATGAAGATAAAGCTCCTGTCCTAAAGTCTAGAGAAGGACACTTACATAAACATGACAACAGATCAAAATGTTCTCTAGGCTTTTTTTAATGTTTCTCTTCTAAAAGTATCTGAGACATAGGCAATATAAAAGATTGCATCTTTACTGAAATTGAAAGTATCGCACTGTGGCCATATGATGGATCAACCTCCTCATGAAAATTCGTCTGCAATAACATTCAAATTCTGAATAATGCCATTCCATGGCTGAGTCCATGAGAAAGCAAAGGCAGCTAGAATAACGGTAAAAATATTACCAGAGACTACTTCTGCTTCCTGAGAGTGAACATAGTATACAATTGCCTGGCAACTGAGTACCTTTGCTAATCTTAGGTAAGTTTATATTTCTGAAATGATCATTCACTTCAGAATTCAAAGTATAGTAGTAAAAATAAGAAACAATTTCTCATTCCCTCCCATATATCACTTTGAGTTCTATTTGCCCCTAATAATATAACATCTTAGAAAACTTATATTCTACTTTATTCATGTGTGCAACTTCAGAACAGCCAGCCTAATCTTCTTAAACCTTAATGTCAGTTTATATTAACAACCAAAATTCACCTTATTCTAAATTTGTTTCTTTAGAAATGTTAGATCACTTTAAACAAGAAATAAAAATAATCTTATTTTGAACACAATTCAAGGATTATAAGTTGCATATACTAAAAGAGTAATGGGCCGAGTATTTTAAACTGATAAGAACAGATACTACACTTGATCTTAGCCAAAAGGCCGAGAAGCGATGGGCCGAGTATTTTAAAAATATCCATCTTTAAGGATGGAAAGTGCCTTTTACAGGTGTAAAATTGCAGAGTTTTGCAGAAGAAATTCTACTGTGTACAGATTTCTGACAGAGAAGAAGCCTCAGAAGAGCGAAACAACTCACAGCCTACTAATCAAAAGAGTTGTTTTCACTGATTGATGATAGTTACAGAAAGCTCCAAATGCAAGAACAGACAACTATGAAAGAAGTTGAGAGGACAGTGAGTACAGCATAAAACTGACTTGTGTGTTTTGGTATAGGAGAATAGAGAGTGTAAAATAGAAAGAATACAAAAAGAGTGTCATATTTTAATAGGACAGCTGCAATAAATGATTATTTTAGAAACATAACCACCCAAACGTGAAGTATTATTTGATGCAGTGATGCCAAGCCAAACATACCACTACTAAAAATAATTAACATTATTATAATTACTGCTAACATTTAGTAAATAGTTACATGCCATCCACTCTGCAAAGTACCATAAATAGATTCAATTCTTTTAACAATCTTACAAGATAGATACTACCAACTTCATTTTACAAATGAGGAAACCAGGGCATAAGAAGTATGTTACTTGTCCATTCTTATAAGGCTAATTAGTGAAAAAGCCAAAATTATAACTCCTGTCATGTGATTCCAGATGCTGAGACAAGTATGCTATGCTACCTCCTCCACTGGTAACATAATGAGTCAGCACACTGTGGGGACATTAACAATAATCTGTTTTTTTGCATATTCTTTCAGAAGTATACATTCACAAACAAAAGAACAGAAGTTATTTCACCCCACAGTGTGAATTTCAAAATTTCAGTAACAAATGCTGGTGAGGATATGGAGAAAAGGGAACTCTCTTACATTGCTGGTGGGAATGTAAATTTGTACAGCCACTGTGGAAAACAGTACAGAGGTTCCTCAGAGAATTGAAAACAGATCTACCTTACAACCCAGCTATCCAACTACTGGGTATATACCCAAAGGAAATGAAATCAATATATTAAAAAGACACCTGCACTCCCATGTTCACTCCAACGCTATTTACAAGAGCGAAGAGATGGAATCAACCTAAATGACCATCAGTGGATTAATGGATTAAAAAAAACTGTGATATACATACACAACGGAATACTACTGTGGGGGGGAGAATACTATCCAGCTGTAAAAAGAAATGATATCCTATCATTTGCAGCAACATGGATGAAACTGGAAACCATCATGTTAAGTGAAGTCAGTCACAGAAAGAAAAATATCACATGGTCTCACTTATATATGGAATCTAAACAAACAAACAAACAGTGGTTCTCATAGAAGTAGAGAGTAGAATAATGGTTACCAAAGGGTGGGAGGGGAGGGAGGTAGGGGGAGGAGACGTGGTGAGGTAGGAGACTAATGGATACAAAACAATACTATTTACTCTAAATGAAGCACTGTGCAGTGTATACATATATTGAAACAACACACTGTACACCACGAAAATAAATATAAAGAAAATTGGGAAAAAAAATTAAAAGACTCCAGGTCTCCCACACACTCCTCCTAAACATTGGTACAGAGCAAGGTCTATGACTGTGGTGAAGGCACCTAGAAGCTGAGGCGCTGCAAGAAATACAGCATGTGTGACCAAACTATGTACTCGCCCCCCCCCAAAATTTTCAAATAGAAGACAAAGGAGAGATGCATACAAACACTACGGAAATAGCTTCCTTTTCAGAATATGTAAAAGGCAAGAACATTTCTGAAGAAACGGTATAATGTTGGCTTATACAAAGAAAAAGGCCTGCATTTTAAACTTGCTATATAGGTTCTAAGTAAAGCAAATTATCAAATGCAACAATACTGACCCTGTAAATAGTTAAATAAAAAATACAGCATAGCAAATTGGCTATGAGGATGGACTACAGAGTCAGGCTACCTAGCTTTCAATCCTGGATCCATTACAAAGAGGAGAGTTACTTAATCTCTGTGCTTCAATTTCTTAATCGCTATAATAAGGATAATAATCTATTGTAATCATACCTACCTCATAGGAAATTCAATAGAAAGTGCTAAATTAATATTATCTATTTTTATTATTAAATAAGAGTACTTAAAGATTGAGTGTTAACTTGTTTTCACTAAATGCTCTCACGCAGTAACACTCAAATATATTATGACACACTTACTGATAAGATTTGCTTTAAAATACTCCAAAAAAAATAAAACAAACAGAAAAGGTGGGCAAGGGAAGACAGATCAAACAAAATGGTAAAATATTAATAACTGTTGAAGCTGGGTGATCAGTACATCGGGATCCATATCATTCTCTGTACTGTCATGTGTGGTTGTAAATTTCAAAAATAAATTCTTTTAAAGATTGTCAGGCATAACTTTGCTATTTCAAAGCAAATAGGAGGGGATCAGACTACATAACTGTTCAACAGTTTTGTGAAAAAAATGTTTTAATTTATATTTTACCAAAATATATCTGATGAACAATTGTTTCTCTCTGCTCGAATCACTATGACTGCTGATGACCGGCAAAAATAACGTCTATAATGCACCTTAAACATGGCTATCTAACAGAAGGTAAGATAAAGGTCTACAAGAATATCACTGTATTTTGATAATAACAACTATGACCTTTGATAGTCTCCCTCTGAAAAAATAGGGAATTGAGTGACAAGGTAACCAACAAGCAACTAGATGCACAAACCTAATCATCAGTGCTAAAAACTGAGTTTTAGTTTTAGTCATTTTGCTTATACTCTCCATGCTTGTAATGTTTGTTACAAATGTGATTTCTCTGACAGCTAATGTTAGAGAAAGAAAATAATTATCTGCAATAGTGAAACTGATTTTGATCTCTCCACTGCATTTGATTTCTTCACTATGCTTCCTTTCTACAACTATACGATATTCCAGCAAAGAGTCCAGATATACTCTGTAGACAACAGGAATCTCATGAAAACTATACTTTACAAGATCAAGAGGATAAACACTGATAAGAATGAAAGGATATTTGAAATAGCAAAGAATAGTTTGAAATATTTGCTTCATACTTCACCACTACATTAAAATTAGTGTTCGAAAGTCAAAACTCTGAGTGGCAAAATGATCAAACTCCGTTTACAAAAACTATATGCAGAAAACTTGGAAGACAAGTACCTTGACTCAATGACTACAGGCAGAGAGAGGATCCTTGTCCAAATAAGCCATGTGTCTCTACCTATTCCACCCTAAAACTTTGTTGGAGTTTAAGTGAGGGGTCCAAGGTATCTTCTACCCTAATAATTTTAACGAAAAGCTATTATGCTAGATTACTGGGTTGAAACATCATTATCATTGAGCTAAAATATTGTGAAAACACTTTTTAGATATGTGCTCACTTAGCTAAAATAACTGTTAAGTTACATCAGAAACATGTTTGTGTAGAATCCTGTAAATGCTGCTAAAAAGTCATTCTCTGTAGCTCTGGCTTTAAAAGTGAAAGAGCCAAAGATGAGAAGGGAGGATAGGTTCACTGTCTCAGAACATGGAAAAGCATCCCTTATGTCAGTAGTTTCCATTTGCTGAATCAAGGGCCACACATTTCTTTCACAATTCTTCTCCTGCCCACTGGTGCAGAAGCAAGGTACTATCTTAATGGAAATAATACTAATAAATGCAAATTGACACCTATCCTTTAATAAGAAGTATGTAGGAGCTGAAAAACATAAGAAATATTAATCTTAAACTATTCTGGGCTCTGCACTAGTCATAAATGTACCTTAGAAGGTCTTCTAACTCTAATAAAAATATTTAGGGTTAGTGGGGGGAGGAAGGGTGGATTATTCTTAAATCTGGGTAGAATCACTGTGAATTATCTTTAAATAGTACTTTAAAATATTTTCCAGGTGTTTAGGATAGCATTAAATTATAAGCTCATTACATTAAATTTTAAGATTTATATAGTTTGGCTGGATCAATCAGTTTGAAAAAATACTATAAAATACAAATTTTTTAAGCAATTTTTTTGCTGGGAGCTCACTGATACACCACAATATGCCTATTAATTTCACTGTCTTGCTCTTCCAGAACCGCAAACCAACAACAACAGTAATATATATCCTGATAAAGTGATTAGAAGACCATAAAAAAAGAAAAAGGGACTGCCAGTAAATTTCACTATATCAATAATTTCCATCACAAACATTTTCCTCAGTATTTAAAGTAACTAAAAATTTTATTTGTGTGTGTGTGTGTGTGTGTATCAGAAATGATAAGAAGCTTGGACACTGTACACTGTGGCACTAAGTTTTATACACATGAATTTGAATGTAATCGTTGTGTAAATATGTTAGGTATTTCTACAAAATCACTGGGAATCAGGGCCTCTGTGAAGTGAAATGAAACAAAACAAAATGAAATGAGTGTTATCACAATCCTTTTCCATTTCTTCCATAAAGTAGAAATTAAAATGAGAACACATCTAGTCCCATTGTGTAGAAATCAAAAACAACAAGTTAATTCATAAATGGACATGGCCTTTCGTAAGATTAAAACTTCTAATAGAAATATCTTACCATAATCTATCAACAATAAATTGGTGATAATTCTTCTAAAACAAGCTATTCTTTGGGACAGTGGTTCTCACATTTGTTTGGATGGCAACTGCATAAGCAATAGAGGGTGCTCTGTATGGAACCCCAAAAATGATGATGTTATACTTAATGGTACAATAAGAACCAGAAAAAAAACTTTAATAGATATATAATTGCAATTACAATTCTAGAATATATTTTTTTTTTCAATATAAAAATCATAACCACAAACCAGTACCTGAACAAGATCAATTTAATTTTTCCATTAACATTAATTTGGTAATTGTTAATAATAACTGTAGCTTACATTTGGATACTATGTGCTAGGCAGTTTGCCAAAGTGATTTATATGTATATCTTACTTATAACTTATTTATCTTACTGATAACCATATAAGGTAGCCATTATGTTCATTTGACAGTGAAGCAATTGAGGTTTCTGCTGTGGGTTGAATGTTGTCCCCTCCAAAGCTCATGTTGAAACTTAATCCCCAATATGGCATTTGAAAGTTGGGGTGAATTGAAGAGGTGATTGGATCATGAGGACTATGCCTTCATGAATGAATTAATCCATTCATGTATAAATGGGTTAATGGTTTAGTAGGTTATCAAGTAGTAGACTGGGAGCTTTATAAGGAGAGCAACTGAGCACATAAAAATGATCTTGCTCAGCCCTCACTATATGATAACCTGTGTTGCCACGGCACTCTGTACAGAGTCCCTACCAGAAGGCCCTCCCCAGATGCACTCTTCAACTTCCTAGCCTCCAAAACTGTAAGAAATAAATTTCATTTTCTTATAAATTACCCAGTTTCAGGCATTCTGTTACAAGCAACAGAAAACAGATGAAAATAGTGTCCAACAGGGTAGATGTAATTTAACCCAAGTTCAAAGTACTGGTTAAGGGGTAGAGTGAGGACTCCAACTCAAGCCTACCTCAAATCTGTGCTCTTAACCACATCATCCTTCTACATTATGAGATAAAATCTAATAATATTTAAACATTTTACATAATCATATTTAAATTTTGTACCCATCAGAAAAGATCTACATCAATCAGTTTTAAGAGTGGAACGTAAGTATAGGTGAAAGGACTATTTAAAAATTGCTGAGACACTTCCTATAAATTACTCCTAAGTTCCAAGTGTAAGGTGCTTTTGTTATGCACAGAGCTAAACAAATTTAGTTGTAAAAATTGTATTTTTTTATTTTTTTAACTTTAAAAATAAAAGTCTATAGCACCTGGTATTCTCAGGCGATACCCTCCTCCAAGTACAAAGCAGGGCCTGACCCTGCTTAGCTTCCCAGATCAGAAGAGATAGGGTGAAATCAGGGTGGTATGGCTGTAGGCTAAAAGCTGTTGATAGAGTTTAGATGTGTTGTCCCCGCCAAAACTCGTGGAAATTTGATCCCCAGTGTGGCAGTGTTAAGAGCTGTTTGAATCATGGGGGCGGATCCCTCATGAACGGATTAATGCTCTCCCTGGGGGAGGGAGGCCTAAGTGAGATCTTGCTCTATCAGTTCAGGCGAGAGCTGGTTGCTTCAAAGACCCTGGCATCCCCACCCCCTCTCTCGCTTCCTCTTGCCATCTGATCTGCTTGTAACTGTCAGCTGCCTGCAGCCTTTCCCGAATAGAAGCAGCCTGAGGCCTGTGCCAGATGCAGCTGTCCCAGAATTGTAAGCCAAATAAACCTGTGTTCTTTATAAATTACCCAGTCTCGGGTATTTCTGTTATAGCAACACAATATGGACTAATACAGCTGTATTTCAAATAAAGGCACTCTTATTAGGACATAAGCCAATTGTAAAATCAACCACTGATCCATAACCTAAATTAACTACTCAAATGAGAAGAGGTATTTTAAATTTTAGGGAATAAACTAAATCCACTCTGCCTTATTTTTAGCCATTCTGGAATTTACCTAATTTGAGGGCTAGTGTTGTAACAAAAGAAAAAGACAGATAACCCTTAGTGTTTAGTGTAATTGCTATTTCCTAAAAAAATTACTGATATAAACATTTAGTTCTGTCAATTACTCTGTCCATATTAACCTATGTATCAATAATTTCTAATTTTATTTTAGAGTTAGCATATTTATAGCCATAATTACAAAGCCAGAAAACCATATGAAAATAATTCTCATCAATGACAACTATGAAAAGATTATTCACCACCATACCTCAAACATGTCTAGCTCAATCCAACTTAAAATCTCTTATTCTGGAATGAATTTTTATCAAAAGACAAACATCATGAGTCTGCATTAGATAGCTACTAAAGACAAGAAAACCTGTTAAATAATCATCAAATTTTAAAATAATCTTAAATCAAGCCTTAAAATGCATCTACCTTATGATATCCATTGCCTGGTAAAGTATTTCAGATTGATCAACTCCAAGAACCTTCTTTGCTCCAGCTTTAGCAGCAAACAGAGAGAGAATTCCAGTTCCACACCCAACATCCAAAACTACCTGGTACAATAAAAAAAAGATGGTTATCAAAAACATGCTCTATTTTAAATTCTATTTATATATTATGGTATTTCGGGAATAGATCACAATAAATAGGAATGATTCACAATAAAAATTTTAAACTTTACTATTAAATATCCCCAAATTCCTACTTGGGGAAACTGAAGATATTATTACTATGGGTTGTCTAAAACTGATATGTAACAGTATAGTTGGACATAGTCTGGTGCAATCAGGCCCAACAATGTTAAATTTAAGACATGCTTTATTTGAAACAAGCAATTTCTATAGGCTTCTTAGTAGAGATTATTGTCTTTAATTTCCTTATTGTACCTTATGGTCTAATTTAGACTTGGTAATTCTAAATTTTAGCAGAAATAAACTTTTTCAAATTTAAGTGGCAGAAATTAACTTAAGCAGGTTAGCCTAATCCAAAACAATCTTAAAATGGTTATAAAGGAATCAAAGATGTAGAACCTCACCATATCACCTTCATCCCAAAAATTAAATATTCAACTCATTTTAACAATACAAGTAAAATGAAAAATTAATACTCAGAATTAAAATATTGCAAACAAAAAGAAATTTTTTAAAGTTCCAAATAAAATGCATTAACCAAAACAGCCAGAAAACAGAATAATATATAGTACATGCAGTCACCTCTTGGTATTTGTGGGAAATTGGTTCCAAGACCCCCTGCAGATGCCAAAATCCAAGGATGCTCAAATCCCTTCCTTATATGCAAATAAGTATGTACATCCTTTCGTATATTTTAAATCATCTCTAGATTAATTATAATATCTAATACAATGTAAATTCTCTATAAACAGCTGTTATACTGTGTTGGTTTTCTAAGTGCATAATTTTTTGTTTTATTGTTTCATTAAATTGTTTTTTTTTTTCTCTAATATTTTTGATCTGAGGTTGGTTGAGTCTACAAAATTGAAATCCACAGTTATTGAGGGCCAACTATATGTATATAGTATGGTTACAGTACATCAACCTGAAATACTATATAGTAGAAATGATAATAAAGTGCAAAATACAACAGAATACATGTGATAAGATTCCAGAAACTCTCATTGAAATACATATTTACAAAATTAAAAAATTTAAAGAAAATGTTGATGTGAAATTTAGAAGTTTGGAAACACAGTGCTTTGGTGACGGTGTTTGGGAAAATTAACACTCACATGTTGTTTATGGATAGCCAAGCTGGCAGCACTAACACCACCCAGGGTATACCCTTTTCAGCCCAGGGAATTCACTGCCAGAAATTTATGTAAAAATTGTACTTTTATACATAAAAATGTTTAATATTTTATATTTTTATATGCAGTATTTTTTCTAATATAGAAAACCAAAACATAGAGACATCCTTAATTGACTATATAAACCATTAAAAGAATGATAATGAAAAGATATTCACATCACTGATCACTAGAAAAATGCAAACCAAAACTACAATGAAAAACCACATCACACCCATTAGGATGAATACTATTGAAAAAAAAAGTCAGAAAATCATAAGCGTTGGTAAGGATGTGGAGAAATTGGAACCCTTGTACACTGTTGGTGAGAATGTAAAATGGTATGTACACACACTGCGAAAAACAGTATAGTGGTTCCTCAACGAATTAAAAATAGAATTACCATATAATCTAGCATTTCCATTTCTGGGTAAATACCCAAAAGAATTGAAAGCAGGGTCTCAGAGAGATTTGCACACCTATGTTAATAGCAATATTCACAACAGCTAAAACATGAAAGTAACTCAAGTATCCATAGATGGATGGATGGATAAGCAAAACATGGCATATACATACAACGAAATATTATTCAGCCTTAAAAAGGAACAAAATTCTGACATATGCTATAACATGGATGAATCTTCAGGACGTTATGCTAAGTGAGATAAGCCATCACAAAAAGACAAATACTCTGATTCCACTTATACGAAGTAGAATAGTGATTGCCAGGGGCTGATGGGAGGGAGATATGAGGAGTCATTTTTAATGGATACACAGTCTGTTTTATGAGATGAAAAGAGTTCAGAAATGAATGACAGTAACGATTGCATGACATTACGAATGTATTTAATACTAATGAACTGTACACTTAAAAATGGTTAAGACAGTAAATTTTATGTTATGTGTATTTTACCACAATAAAAAATTTGGGGAAGAAAAGAATGTTAATAAGGAATGATCTCCACAAAAAACTGCTAAGAAAGTTAAGTACAGAAGGATATGTATAGTGTACTCCAATTAGAGTATATGCTTTTTGTGTAAGATTACACATACATGGGCCAGCCTGTGGCTCACTCGGGAGAGTGTGGTGCTGATAACACCAAGGCCACAGGTTCGGATCCTATATAGGGATGGCCAGTTCGCTCACTGGCTGAGCGTGGTGCTGACAACACCAAGCTAAGGGTTGAGATCCCCTTACCGGTCATCTTAAAAAAAAAAAAAAAAAAGATTACACATACACACACATACATATACAATCTATATATGTGTATGTATGTGTATATATATAATTCATATTTAATCCATATTTTGCAAATGAGGAAAACAAGCTTCAGAGAGGGAAAGAAACAGGTCCAGAATCATACAGCTGGTACACTATAGAGCTAGCATTGAAACAAAGGTTGATCTGCTTCTAAAGCTTGTAGTTTAATTGTACATTAATTTTTTATTACATCTAGCTCAGTGTTAGGTGATTAGGCAGATAAACTAAACTTGATAAAATCAAAGAAAGAGGAGGAAATAACAGAACAAACTAACACTATTTTTTAAAATGATGAAAAAATTTTTTTCCTTTTTGTAAAAAATGTTTTTGAGTAGGACAGAGAAAGAGATGAAGAAATCTGATTTACTTTTTTCTTAAAAAAAAAAAAAAAAGGGAATCAATTTTAACTGTAGATAATGACCAGGAGCATAAAGAAGGTACCTAACTGGAAATTTCTTCAATGGACTACAAGTAGAAATTAATTACAAGTGGATAATAACACGATTAAATGCCACCCAAAGTTCAATTAATCTGAGAAACCATATGGTCTCCACAGGAGCTTTGTGAATTGAAACAATGTTTAGAAAAGGAAGGAAAGGAAGCAGGGAGGGATGGATGAAGGGAGAAGGGAAGGAAGAAAGGAAGGAAAAAATTTTTAATTACAAGAACACTTTTGAAAAATAAGTCTCTACTATGCACTACATAATGTGATATAGAAGCTATAGTTGTGATATGAAGTTTGTCTACCTAACAGAGATAAAAGCAAACAGAAAAAAATGGTAATAATATTTAGAAAAACTTATATTTCATACAGTTTTAAAAGAATTATATTTAAATAATTTCATGACCATATCCTGTCATGACACACAGAAAACATAACCTATACATGAAAAATAGTGTAAAGTTAATATATAACTAATGGGTCCCACCCTAATTACTTACACATTCTATATTAACATGATGATGTTTAAACGTGGTGGCACTGTGTTAAGGGTACTAGACTAGGGTAAAAAGCTCAGGTTGTTGTGTGTTTTGGGGCAAGTCAATTAACCCCTTGATTTGAAGTCTGCTCATGTGTAAGATGGAAAAATGCTTGCCCTGCCTAGTTATAGATATATTATACAGTGACAAAGAGACAACATGTTTGAAAGTAATCTATAAATTATCAAATGCTATTTAAATATATGTATTATATTTTCTAAATCTGCAGCCATAGTGTAATAAAGAAAAAGTATCCCAAATCATTTAAAAATATGAAAGCTCAGGATTATTTAATATTGTTAATCACAGAAAATTACGCCCTGAATATGCTTTAAGAAGTTAGATTATGTATAATATTTTACATCACAGTATATTAAGAAACCATAAATGCTAAGCAAAACTCATTACATATTAATAAAGTTAAACGCAAGCATCTTAGGCAAAGTACCAAGGAAAAATACTCTTGGCTTAATAAATAAGCCTTTTTTTGACTTCAGCAGATTCTATCTCTTAGTAAGGGGAGTAAGTGGAACATAACAAAATAATTAGACATTAAGTGGTTTCCATGGTCATATATATACTTCATCTGCAAATGTACAACATATGCAACATTTGGTCTGAACCATGGGTGGATGATGAGGTTGTTTATTAAGATGGAGCAGATGGTTTGTGGGGAAGATCAACAGTCCAGTTTTTGGCATGAGATAGCTTATCTCTTCGGTCAGGTTCAACTTGGGATACAGAAACTACTGTAAATATTTCAAAAGAAGGAACTGGGTACAGGGAATGGGTAGTGCTGGTGAGGGAAGCAGCTAAGAGGAGAAAGTGGCACAGTGAGACAGCCAGGAGGCGAGCAAGAGCAGGAAGTTGCTGCTGCCACCCCTATGCTGGAGGGACCAAGCTCAGTGGTGGTACTGGTGAAGCTGGAACTACTGGCCTGTCTGGAGGGAGCTTGAGAGGAGACAAAACCTCTGACTGAGATTCCAGTCAGGCAGAAGGAATACCACGGTTGAAGACAGAAATGCTGGAGTCATCAACGCACAGCTCTCTTCCAGACAGTGCTACCTTGAAGATTCCTAGGC
Source organism: Cynocephalus volans (assembly GCF_027409185.1). Taxonomy (NCBI): domain Eukaryota; kingdom Metazoa; phylum Chordata; class Mammalia; order Dermoptera; family Cynocephalidae; genus Cynocephalus; species Cynocephalus volans. The sequence continues at coordinate 120,108,790 of NC_084463.1, read as the reverse complement.
TCTCCCTAGGGGCTGCCTCCCAGCTGGGCCACCTCCTTGGACTTCTAAGCTCCTCTAGCCCTTGAGGACCCCAATCCTCCCAATCTTAGCCATCTTCTTGAATTTAAGACTCTCCTTCTTTCCCAAGACTCCAACCCTCAGCTGCTTTATTGATCCTTGGTGGAGGATGGGCCCTACTTTCCCTTGCTGGGAGCCTCAGTCTGGGAGGACACGCCAATGTGTGCATGTCAGAGGCAGCAGGGGCCACATCTGAAGAGGGGGGAGCAACTAAATCAACAAATAAAGGGTGTGGAGAAGAAAAAATAAAAATAAAAAAATAATAAAAACTAGGAGCAAAAGTGACTGTGTATAGATCTCTGAATTCAGTAAAAATTGCTCTATGTATATAGAAATATTCACATATTCTTAATTTCTCAATGATTAATCTTATAATTGATACTACTTGAGCCCTTTCAGTAATTTCTTACCTAATGTAAATCAAAAGTCTATGCAAGAGAATACTGAAGGAGAAACCTCTAACTTACTTTCTTAATAAACTCCTGTGGTATTTATACCAAAAAAGTATTAGGAGAAGATAGTTCAAAGAAAGACAATGATGATGCTTTTACAATAACAAAAATCATAGAATTTTAGAAGCAGAAGGGATCTAAAAAATCATTTTACAGGTGAGGCCCAAAGAGAATCACTACCTGCCCAAAATTATATAGCTGGCTCTTGACTAGCCAAGATTAGTGATTCCCAGACCAGTGCATGCTTAATTTCTACACAACATAGTAAGGAAAAAAATAAAATAAATATCTGGACATAATCTAACTGGAAATACAAAGCAACATTTTTAATAGTAACATAATTTGCTTCACTGGAAACAAAGTGGTTTTTAGACACACATATTGAATACATTGTTTCCAGTCCTTGAGTGCAAATATAAAAACTATGAAAAAATTCCTAGTCTGCACTACAGTAACATATAAAAAGCATACAAAAAAGCTAAATACACAGAATTGATAATAACTAGAATTTTAATAATTAAATCATTTATTTATCTGTGGCAGGAATCAGCAAAAACAAATAAACACAACCATTCCTGATAGAAATCTTTCATGATAGGTAATGCTATGGCCAAAAGATATCAGAGCACCATTATAAATTTCAGGATATTTTTGTCTTAGATAAGTCACAAGTGAAACACTGCTCTTAGGAAAGAGGCATAAAAAATAAAAAGCCAATCCAGATTATATTCCAAACAATTTAAAAATCAGGAAAAGGGAGTCTCAAAGCATAAAGGCTGTTACCCAGTGTTGCAACATCATGTAAAGCCTCCGAAGTAACCTTGAAGAAGTACCTTTCACAACAGAGGCAAAAGAGGAATTACAAAAACCTGGTATGGTATCAATCATACACTTTCTTGAAGTGAACAGAGTGGGGAAAAATTCCCAAGCAAAGGTATATAAATGGCAGAGATCATAATATTCTTGACTAAATTAGTGAACTAACTTCCAATAAGAAGGAACAAACAGAAAACACGAACTTTTAAGTAGCCACGCCAATGTAGAAAGGGACAAGGAGGGAGTGAGAAAAATTTTTAAAAATTCATAAGAGAGGAAAAACAAATGACATAAATTTCAAACAGAAACACACACAGACACAGATTATAGAATCATTTTTGAAATAACCTGAGGCAATATTAAAACTACTTGTAAATTATAAAGTGTCTCATAAAGTGGTTAATAATAAGGTATTAAAAGAAAGCACATAAAATAAATTCTACCTTATAATTTAGCCCCACTCATTAATAAGTTCTTAAAATTATTAATTTCTTACTACTTAAACTAGAATAATAATTAAAAGTATGCTTGGATATGCTGCTTATCTGGTACATTGAAAAATTCACAGGAATTACTGTAAATCAAAAATATGGTTTAAGCAAAATAATCTGGACAAGCGAAGTTTAACTAAGCTATGTCACTGTAATTAATGACTTTCAGTTAAAAAAAAGTATGTTGAATGACAGCACCAATCACCATTTCTGTTATCAGTATCCTGCACCACAGAGCAGCATCATAAAAGTCTTCCCTGAAATAAAGCCAGAGTATATTAAATCAACAGCTGTCACAATGATGACCCAAGAGGATTTCTACTTCCCCAAAACAACATAAAATGTACAATTCTGTAACCTGTGCTACTCACCTTGTCTTTGAAGATATGTGGATTCTGGTATACAAAGTCTCTGTAGCTTTCTGTTCGTACTTTGTCCTAGGGTAAAGAGAGGAAAACATTGTGTTTACAGAATAGTCTGAACAGATATATTTTTTAGAAAGATATTTGCTATTTTATCACATATTGCTAGTTTCTTTTCTTTTCTTTTTTTTTAAAGATGACCGGTAAGGGGATCTTAACACTTGACTTGGTGTTGTCAGCACCACGCTCACCCAGTGAGCTAACTGGCCATCCCTATATGGGATCCAAGCCCGTGGCCTTGGTGTTATCAGCACCACACTCTCCCGAGTGAGCCATGGGCCAGCCCCACATATTGCTAGTTTCTACAGCTACTCTTTCCCTGGGAAACCAAGCTTGTTTTTTTTTTTCCTAAAAGAAAACAATAAAGAACACAGTTAACAACAACACACAAGGAAAACATTTAAGTACATCATTGAAAGTCAAATAAGATCTATCTACATTCTTTAAAAACATGCCCATTTTCCTCTTTCCAACATAATCACCATAAGACTTCAAGAATTAATTAAAACTAATAAAAGACAAACATGATATTTTGCTCCTTTAAATAAGGCCTAGAATCTAGAGCCTGCCTCCCTGTACTAGGATCTATATTAAAGTAAGGAAGAGGAAAAACCAAAATAGATAAATGTAAAAGTTGCAGTTACATATGAAAAATGAAGCTACACTAAGTACGTTTTCTAAGAAAGTCATTGATCAGCACCTATCTGATTTATAATCTTGTTTTGTTTCTAGAAATTTCTGTAGTAAGAAATGATGCCTAAAAGCCTGTAAGCCTAAAAGAAAATCATTTGAGCCCTGTAGCCCACATTACCAGACTTACACTCTAGGGTCTCTCATGACCTGCGACCATGGCAGGCATTCAACTCTAACATTTACAGTGGTTTGTGAACAGAGCTGATTCCCTAAGGTAAGAAAAATACTAACTACAAATTAAGCAGTTAAGGGATCTGCTGCCAAGTAAGTAAAATATGAGCACAATAAAAATAAATGTCACAGAATGAGAATTCTAGTTTTAGGTTTTACACTAGGTAAAAAGAAAATAAATAAAACAAATGCTACAATATCAAAATGTTATAAAAACTATACTCTCCCCAAACATATTTATGCCAATACTGGGATTTTTTTAAAAAAAAGAATATAAAGATTTTAAATTAAAAGGCAAATCATTCTACTTAATTACTGGACCTAAAAAGGGAACTATCCATAATTAAGTCCATGCTTTCTGATTATTTAATTGCTTTACAAAAAATGTTTCAAATTAGGCTTATTAAATCTTTCCTTGGAAGTTATTTTAAGAATTATTAAGAAAATCTAATGTCTAATTACATTTATATATTTAAACTAATTATCTAATTTTAAAACTGTCTTTTTTTAAAGCATACCATTTCATACATCTTTAGCTTTCTAATACTCTTCTTACACTATAACCTACAAAGGGTAAGCATCTGTCATGAATGCAGTCACTTAGAAAGCTCTCACCAATCACACTGCTTCACCACTGCTCCAATTTAATCGATAGAATCCCGATGGCTGTCCTAACTCCATGCACTGCTGCTTGAATGAACTTCAATCCTTCATTCTAGCTCTTTCTATATAGTCTTCTGTTTTTGTTCATATTCTCATCCCAGTGTAATGAAATCCAAAGTATACTGAACATATTGCCTTGCACTTAGAACTTTAATAAGAAATTTTTGAAAGAAAAATCCACTAAATATGAAAATGCAAAGAAATAGAAGACTAGCTTTCAGACTCATTTCTAAAAATTTATTCTAACAAAAGGCTAATGCTTCAATACAAAACAAGATAATAAACAGAAAGGTTAAAAATGATCTTTTGCACCAACCTTTTAAAACTAAAAAATACAAGAGAACAAAATTAGAGCTCTAACACTCAGGAGCAAGACAATGTTTTAAGACTAGTAAAGTATCATGGAATTACTCCCACAAATATAAAAAAAATTTAAGAATGAGGCTAAAAACAACAGAAAAGTTTATAGACTATAAATTTTACATGCACAATAGTATGTTTTCAATTTGTAGTCTTGTGAAGGTGAACAGAATGTTATGAGTCAGCTGTAGATACTAAAAAAAGAATGCAGTAAAGAAAAATTACTAAAATTTCAAATTATTAAGTAGTACTATGATCTGTGATATATGCACAACAGAGTGAACGTTTCTTTTGAAAACCTTAAGAAAAAAAGAGTCCTGCATTTCAGATTTATACTAGTCAATAATGACTCTTCTTCAAAAAGATACAGTGGCACCCTTGCCACTTTTGAAAGTTCATGCAATCTATCCCCCCATCAACTAGATTTCTGGAATTCAAAAAAGTTATCTTCATTTTAACTCCACAAATAAGATCACAAACCACTTCTACTTAAAATTATAATCAAAACGTGTAAAAACAGTGTCATTAAAATATCTGAGACTAAGCAACAATCTAAATCACATTTTATAATAGCAAGGCCAATTTTAAGAATAAAAATAAGTCCTGTAAATATGATTTCTCAATTTTAAATTACTTGTAAAAAATAGGTAAGATTCTACTAGTCTTATTCTAGATAACCATGAACAATTTATGTTGCTAAAAATCATTCTGATAAGAAACAGAAGAAATTTGGCTTAATATAAGGCATCCTCCACATTCACCCACAGCACATAACTTAGCAAAATATAAAATGGATAAACACTTCTTTTTGAATCGAACATACCTATATTTCCTATGAACAATTAATCAAGTCATCTCCAAACGGTAATTACACTGTACAATAGCTAAGGGAAACTAAGACACAGAGAATGATATTGATAAGGATTCTTAAGTGATTCTCTGAAAGGGAAAAGATGTCATTGAAAACGTCAAACTGGAACTTTTAAATCTTTATGGAATCAAAAGGACTTAAAGGGATATTGTTGGGTGTGAAGATCCTCTAGTTATTGACATATAGCTACAAGTGTCCAAGACAGAGATCTGTAAATGGTAAGTCCTCAAACTGGATTTCCCTGATGACTGTACTGACAACACTATACTCTACTGACCTTTACCTATCTGAAAGGCCCAACACAATTTTCACACCAAAGATATTAAAGGTTCATGGCATTTAAACTGATTGATAAGGTTATTTAAATGACAAACAGAGGCTCAGATTAACTCCTTTAAAGAAAATTTTATAGACATAATAAAAGTAATTTTAACAAAGAAAATGGAGTAAGTCAATTACTTTTAAATTCACTCTGGACTTAAAATAATTTATTACTTATAAAATATCTGTTATTTGTAATGCTATGTCATTACCCAAGTGACAACAAAAAGCACAACCAACTGTGACATGTCATTACTAATGATGTGACACTGCTTTAAAAGACCCTATGTAATTACTACTACTATGAATCAGCAAACTTCCACTCTGTGATCCTGCAAAACTGAGTCAACAAAATATATACACGTTATTAAAAATCCCTAGTTACTTTAAATGCATATGTTTTCAGGGAAACTTAGTCTTAGGGCTCCTGTAAAAGAAAACAATGTTTAGAGGAAAAATTTAGGAAGGGATTTTTTGTTGGTTGGTTTTAAGGAAAAGTAATGGTAGCATCTGAAATTCAGACATAAACATCTAAGATTTTCAATAACTTTTATATTCCAACATTTATTTCACTCTAGTTATATATTTTCAGTTTCACTGAATTAAAAATTACATCTTGCTATTTTAAAATCTACAATAAAATACTTGGTAAAATGTATAATTACCAAGAACAGCTAGAAATCAACTTTTATTTTACATGGATGTTACCACTGTAAAAATTAAAACCAACAAGATTTAAAACCTGATTTGACCAATTCAGGAAATACTTCTATACATCAATGATTTCAAATGCAAAAAAATTATGTTATAACAATTGTGAGAATTATTTATAATTAAACTTTATACCAAAGAATTATTTTCCCAAACTAAAGTCAGAATTGCTACTTAAAATGCTAAAATCAATCATTCCTTTGTACATTAAAAGGCAAACATATAATTTAATTGTTTCTATTTAACATAATAGTTGCAAATTTTGAGAAAACTAAAACTGTCAGCAGTTGTTGTTTCCAATGTTCTATTTTAAGCAAAAAGTGATTTCATAATAAAGATTAAAAATGACCTTAAATAGAATTTACAAAGACTTTGATGCCTCTGTAATCTCTTCAATGCAAGATGAGCTATCAAGCAAAGAGGTTTAAAAAGCAGTTCGCAAAAAAAAAAAAAAAAAGAAGAAAGAAAAGCAGTTCTCCTATAGCGTACATATGAAGAATGACCCTGTTCAATTCTACTTTTACTATAGTATGGATTTGGCGCATTTGTACTTTCCTAACCTTTAGCATTTCTTCATGTATCCCATAATGCCCGTATGAGTTGAAATAAACACCATCCTCATCCTCCTGGAGGTCTGCAATGGCAGTAGTAGATGACGAGCAGGTTCTGACATCTGCGTTCATCACAAAATCCTGAGCAAACTGTCTGTAATCAATTTGAAATACACCCTTGAGACAGGTTTATTGTACCACGAAAAAAGGAAAGGCTAGAGGTTGAGGAAAAGAAAGGAGGAGGGAGTGGAGTGTGATGAGCCTTTTAAATCACATTCTATCTTAAGCAACTGAAAGCTCCCCCTGCTGGATCTTAAGCAATGGCACAATCAAACCCAGCTGTAAGCATTCCTTCTGCACACCACAAAAAACAATGCCAATTGAGGATTACAGCTGTTTATTTTTTAACTGAAAAAAATAAGCACATTACCTTTATTCAGCCTTATTATTTCTGTTGTTCTAAAAACTTTTTTAGCAGCTGAATCAATTTAGTATATTTCAACTTTGTTAATAATCTTTAAAACTGTACTATCTCTTGGGAGGGTTAAATAAGGAGAAAGTAGACCCATATAATTATTTACATACACCAACACCATCCACCCCAGCTGTAAAACTCTCTGATCATGACACGTTAAGAATCTATAAGGTACGCAAGGGGAAGAAGTAGAAGGTAGAGTTGGTGTTGGTTAGTAGGTTATCCTGCATAAAAATTCAGGAACAGGGAAGGGAAACTACAATTAGCTCTACTATCTTTCCTCCTGGACAGTCTTGAAAATCATCAAATGGGTACTCAGGCAATAGCAATCAGCTTCCAAACCCAACAGGTAAAGGTTAGAAGGTATACTTGTTAGAAATAAAGAATCTCAAGCCCTACTCCGGAACTCCTGAATCAGAATCTACATTTTAACAAGATCCCCAGGTGATATGCATATACATAAAACTTACCTTGTATTTTCTCCAAACCTATAAAACACTAATCCTTCCATTTAAAATCTAAGATAGGAAAAGTAAAATCAATTGGAAACAGAAAAATTGGAAGACAATATCAAAGAACAAAAACATTCAAGAAGAAAACACCTATCAGAATAATTACCATTAGTACAAAGTAATTATGAAGAAGTATATGAGAACAGGTAATATGAATCCAGTATATCCAAATGTTTAAAAATGCTACATATTTTTACTACATTGTGCTTTCTAGTATATAAAATGTTCTATTATATTCTACCTCGCCAGTAGCTGCATTATTTGAGGGATCAAAACAATTTTCTGCAAGACTGATAAATTACTTCATTCTTTGAAGATCCTCACGTGCTCTAGCTAAAGCAGCTTCAGCAGACAGTGCCCTAGCTTCCATATGTTTCAATTTTTCAACGACAGATGTATTTTCACTGAGTCCGTTGGGGTATAAGAATGGGACTAACACCGGTTCATAAAGATCTTCTACATCTAAAAAAAAAAAAATGGACATTATTATCGAGCCATCTTAACACAATGAAACAAGTATAAATATATCAGGAATAAATATATCCTAAGAGCCTATTCTGTTGCCAACTGAGAAAAATTAGTAAAAGTACTTTTAATTAAGTATTTTACATCCAAACAGTTTCAATTTGAATTCAAAGAGTACGCTATTAGGCTGTTTTTCATTAGTTAGCTAAATTGAACACATGTGTAAGTATTAATTATATTGAACCAAACCAAGGAAGAAAGAAAAAAGTAGAAAAAAATTATTATTTATTAAGCACCAGGTATCTTTCAAGTACCTGTGATAAGTCTCCTTCCATCCTCAAAACAAACCTAAGATGTAAATATTTATCCCGACTATCGGCATGGGAAAAATAAATTACAGAGAAATTAAGTGACTAACCCAAAGTCATAGAGTTGTTTAACGAGAAGCCAAGATTTAAACCCACATCTGCCTTCCTAGCCTTTGTTCTTGCCACTATACAAGGCCACCTCTCAGCCTGTGTCTGATATCTGTAGAACAGCAGGTATTACATAAAGACATTCCTTAAAGGAAATCCTGCCATTTGCAACAACTGGATGAACCTGGAGGACATTATGCTAAGTGAAATAAGCCAGACCCAGAAAAACAAATACTGCATGATCTTACTTATATGTGGTATCTCAAAAAAACTCACAAAAGCAGAGAGTAGAATGACAGTTGGGGGAAATGCAGAGATGTTGGTCAAAAGGTAAAAACTTCCAGTTTGAACAAGGTCTGGCCATCTAATCTACAGCATGGTGACTAGGGTTAATAATGCCATATTGTATACTCAAAATTTGGTAAGACAGTACATCTTGAGCGTTCTCATCACACACACAAAAAAACTGTATCTGAGATCATGGATGTATTAATTAGCTTGACTGTGGTAATAATTTCACAATGTATACCTATATCAGATAATCACATTGTACATCTTAAATGTATTCAATTTCCATTTATCAAATATACCTTCAGAAGGGTGGAGAAAAAAAATATTCCTTAAGTATAGTGTGCAGATAAAGAATTCTGTATATTCAACAACTTTCACTCTAGGCAAGATGCAGTGCACTCTATAAGCTAACATCTTACTGCTGATATTATTAAATAACCTAATTCCTGATATTACTAAAAATTCTTGGTTTAATTTTAATTTCACTACATACAAATCATTAACTTCTGTCATAGAACTAATAACCCTGAAACAAAATATATGGAGCAAGTGAGTTTTACAAAATCCCAATGTCCATTTGCTAGTCTAATTAACTTTTAAATCAACTTAGAGCAATAAACAACACAAATACTATATTTTCTCTTCAGTACAGCACTCGGGGATATCTGACTTTTTTTTAAATCCTGTTCAGTTTTTAGTTGTGATTCTTATGAAAACACTTCTTCAGAGCTGGGAAAATATAGCTAAGCTTAACAAATACATGATAATACTACAATTAAGAGACCAGAGCCTAAGTTGAACTCTTGTTAGAAAAGCAGTGCAGTGTGTCACTAGCCTCTAATCACTCTGGCAGAATACTGAGTCATTGTTTTTAAAAACTACAGACTCATTCGCTATTTAATTCACCAAAAATTAATGAGCACAACAAAATATTTCTAAACTATTTAAGCCTGATATATCTTCCACTTCCTACTACAATCCTCATTTTGTACTTTGTTCTCAGAATTCTTCAAATTGTCTGGGATGTTTCTGTTTTGCTTTCTGCTATAACAAAAATTAGTCATAATAACTTTTAACATTAATAATATGTACATATCATATTATGGATTCCATAAACATTAAGATTCATAACTACAATCTGTCAAAATCCCAAATCATACTCAGAAAGATAAATTTCCACATCTACATTCTGTCTCAGGATGTTCAAACTACCTGGATACTTCATTTAGGTAGATGAGCAATACCACAAAAGGTGGTCAATTTTTAAGGAAGACATAATGATTATAAACGTGTATAAACCTCACAAAAGAGCTCCAAAACAGTACATGAAGCAATTAAATGCAAAAATAGACAATCCTTCAATGACAGAGATTTAAATACAACCCTCTCAACAACTGACAGAACTAGACGAAAAATATGCAAAAAGACTTGAAAGATCTGAACGAAATGATTCAGCACCCTGAACTAATATTTACAGAATACTTCATCTAACAAATGAAGAATATACATTCTTTTCAAAAACAAACAGTATGTTCACCAAGAAAGACAATGTGCCAGGTCATAAAAATAAGTCTCAACAAATGTAAAAGGGATGAAACTACAGAGTATGATCATCAATCACAATGAAATCAAATTAGAAATCAATGAGATGTTTGCAAAAGACACAAATATTTAAAACTTGAACAACACATTCTTCTATGAGCCATAAGTCCAAAAATAAATTATAAGAAATGGTTAAAATATGCTCAATTAAACAATAAAAATGCAACACTTCAAAATTTGTAGGACGTAGCTAAAGCCGTGCTAAGAGAGAAACTTATATCTTTAAAAGTTTATAATATATAAGAATAGTCTAAAACCAAATAACCAAAGTTCATCTTTAAGAAACTAGAAACATGAGCCAAATAAACACAAATTAAGTAGAGGAAAAAATTAAAAAGTTAACAGCAACAATCAATGAAGTAAAAAGAAAACCATACAAATAGAATAAATTAACAAAGTTAAAAATTGACTCAATGAAAAGATGAAAATTAAGAGCATGCCCGGGGTCCTAGGCAGGAGCTGAGGACAGCCCCCTCTGTGTGAAAGCAGGCAAGAAATAGAGCACACCCCAGGTCCTAGGAAGGAGCTGAGGGCAACATCCCCTGCCCAGAAGCAGGCAAGGAGAACACCAAAAACACCACTTCTGTGCAGGTGGCCCACCACATCCACCGCCACAGCCACAGCTACTGCAAAAGCACTCCACAGCAGGAGCCACAGCCACCGTGTAGGCAGCCTGCCACTTGACTGCAGTGACACAAGGAGAGTCAGTAGTGGAGACTGGAAAAAAAAAAGGATGTCTCTGTCCTCAAAGCTCACTCCAGGGTAATAGAAGAAGCAACTGCTCTACCAGATGACCAGACATCCACATAGAGATACCAGAAATACAAAAATCCAAGAAAATATGACACCACCAAGAGAATACAGTAATTCTCAAATACTAGACCCTATAGAGCAGGAAACCCTTCAAATGACTGAAAAGGAATTCTGACCAACAATCTCAAGGAACCCACTGAGGTAGAAACTCAGATAACATAATGAAATGAGAAAACATCCAGGATTTGAAGGAAGAAATTTATAAAGAGATTAACACCTTAAAAAAGAATGTAGCAGAATTCATGGAACTGAAAGATTCACTCAAAAAACCAAAAAACACAACCAAGAGGTTCAGCAGCAGGCTATAACAAGCAGAACTAAGAATTCCTGATCTTGAAGATAGTCTTTTGGAAATAACCCAGGAGGACCAAAAAAAGGAAAAATGATTTTTAAAAAATGAAGAAAATCTAAGAGAGTTAGTAGACAACCTTAAGTGCACAAACATTTGAATCATGGGTGTTCCAGAAGGGGAGGAGAAAGGAAAAGGCATGGAAAACCTATTCAATGAAATAATAATGGAAAACTTCCCGGGTATAGGGAGGGATGCGGACCTTCAGATCCAGGAGGCTCAAAGACCCACAAACAGATCCAACTCAAAAAGATCCTCTCCAAGACACATTATAATCAAACTGGTAAAGCTCAAAGACAAAGACAGAATCTTAAAAGAAGCAAGAGAAAAGTGTCAAGTCACCTATAAGGGAGCTCCTGTCAGACAACTTTTTCTTCCATCTTTCTCCACCAATGGCCAGGAGCACAGATTGTTAGAAAGAATGTGGGCAATGCACTTAAGATCATGCCCAGTTCAAGTTCCACTTCCTTTTATAGGCCCTTTAACTGTTCCATATCTTAGTCATGACTTCATGTAAACTCTGTAGAATTTATTTATTTACTAATAACAATAAATTCTCCTTTATTAACCACTTACCCTGTGGCAGCAATCATACTAATATGCATTATCTTCATAACAATCTTATAAGGTAGGTGCCACTGTTACTTTTTTTATAAATTAAAATTAAGGCTGAAAGAAACTAAGTTTATATACCTTTAGAGAATTAAGAGGTCAATACTAATCTGTATCCACAGTGACCAGCACACAGCACTCAATTAGTATCGGTCATTGATCTGAGTAATTGCTTCCTCTTCTAAACTGCATTACCTTTTCTACTTCTCATGAAACTTACCATATGGTACATAATATTGAAATACAGAAGAGACATTAAAAAAAAAGAAAAACCTACTATTAGACTGGGGTGTGGAAAGGGTTCTGACATTCATTTCTTCATGTTCCTAAAGCATTTAACATACTGCTTTCACCCTGTCAGTGTTCAATTGATCATTTTGAATTTAGGAAATCATGAAGAATACCTACTAGGCGCTTTGTCATTTATCAGAGATCACTTTGGTCACTCTGAAAAGAAGTGAGATAAAAAAGAAGTTGAGAAAAGGGGGAAGAATCAAGCTGGCAATCACCAAACTTTATAGCTAAAAAGAATCTCAAAAATCTGGCCCTAATTCCTCATTTTACAGATGAAAAGACTTAAAACCAAAAAGCTTTAGTGCTTTGCGTAAGGTCACATAATTTCTAAATACCACATTAAGGTTCTTACTACATCACTGCAACACAACTCAATGATTGTACAATGATTTCTCAAGAAAGTGAATGGTAATAATCAAAGAACTGCACAAATACACACTGTAAACTATTATCTGTTAAGGTATGTGTCTGTTTAGAATGGTCTTGCTGATCTGAAGAAGCAAACCCTCTATCTCACCTGAATGGCACAAGAAGCATGAAATAAAAGTATAAATAAGAAAAGAATATATAACTTCACTCCTATAGATCATATCCATAATCTGTGAGACCAACAGAATTTTCACAAGACTTATGTTGAATAAGGAATGAACCAAAGCACTGAGCAACAAACTAAGAAAGAAAACTATAGTCAAAAAATGAAAGTGACCCTGATACAGTAGAAGCTTAAGGTTTAGTATATGAGGGCAAAATGAAAATGAAAATTTGAGTGGAAGGGCGGGCCAGTTAGCTCACATGGTTAGAGCATCATGCTGATATCACCAAGGTCAAGGGTTTGGATCCTTCTACTAACCAGCCACCGAAAAAAAAAAAAAGAAAGAAAAGAAAATTTGAGTGTATTCTGTTCTGCATCAAAAATTCAAATTAGATGTCTTAAGAAAAATCAATTGCCTGACCTAAATATACAACAAAAATAACAAATATTATAAACTCTACTTTAAAGTTTTTTAAAATCTGTTCCTAACAACTAAAAATTATTCTCAAGTCTCCCTATATTTCAAAATATCCTGTAGAAAGTGTTCAAACAAGCTCATATTTCTAAATTCCTCCCTAGTAATTAATTGTCAGTGTGACTGTCAGTTTTTAAGTGACTTAACCTTTCCATTGAAACCAACAACCTGATGAGGTCTTTAGAGAATAAAAAAGGTAAAGTATTTTCCAAAAACACTTTACCTCTATTTTATTTTGCCATAACAAATTGTCCTACATTAATTAATGTAGATACAGTATGTTCATCTTACCAAATTGAAGTAAAAGGTCATCTTCTAATACTGGCTTCAAATACTCTTCTTTCTCCCAAGGCACTGGATTGTATATGGAATTCATATACTCAACTGCAGGATTCTGGATGTAAAATTAATTGCACTTTTTTTTTTATTGCATATAATCACAAAATTTCCCTAATAAAAACTAAGAAAATTAAACAGAAAAAGAAATCATGTCTACATTACACAAAATCAACATGCCTCTACTTAAGGAGTCTGTATTCACCTGTCATTTCATTAATTTGACAAGATGATTGCTTGATTAATGGTTTCAATGCAAAGTTTTATATTGTTTAGATTTGGGGAAAGTGATAATATTAAAATTCATTTGAGTAGGACAAAAAAAGAATAAAGTATTTGAAAAAAACGGAAAAAAGAACAACCAAAGAACTTGAAATGACACTAGAAATTACTTCTGATTTTCCCGAAATACTGTCTACCTGTATTTCCCTTTATCTGACACTGAATTACTTTTTCATATAACACTGATTCACCTTAGACACAGTTAAACATGACACTTGTAAGTATGTGTATATATTTACTTGGTGCTAGTTCCTAATATCCATGATTCTCACAATGAGTAACAAATTTAAAATAGTTCCTTATACAACACTTCCTCATATCTTTTAGATAATCAGTGCACTGACAGTCATTGTGGCATTTCTTTAATTTCTAAACAATACTGGAAATTAAGATGCCAACTTACCTTAAGTCTAATAAAATTTATTAGTTTAATGTATCCATAAAAGTCAAGTCCTAAAGGGGGAAAAAAGAAATAATTCACCTATTTTAACATAATATGAGTTTTGTTTAATTGACAGGGTCTATGAAGGCTTCTGTAATTAAATAATAAAATATTTCTGACTTCTAAACTACTACTTACAGTATTTGAATTTTTAATTGAGAATTAGAAATAGTATATAATTTTGATACTTCTGAAATTTTATTTGAGAAACAGCCATAGGTGACAAATCTTTAAGTGTTGTTCTTGTATTTCTAAAAAATAGAAAATTAATTTTTAGAATTCTACTCCTCATTTATCAGAATACAAATCTGGAAAATTAGGTCCTAGATTTTCCCTAGTATGTGGCAGTTGATATCAGACTTGGAAGTTTCTAAATCCTAATTTTTATGGTGCCTATCAAATTATAATTTCGCAAGGACATGTGAAGTTAAATGATGCAAATTTAAAAAGTAAAGCTTGTTATCCGGTTCTCCTATCTTTCCAGAAATGAAGCAGCATTTAAAACAATGGAAAGCAATAACATGTCCAACCAATTGATTATTATTTGTCACGAGAAATGTTGTTATGAGGAAGCATTAATAGCATACAAAATTATATCTGAAGTATGATTCCAATTCAGTTTCAAAATGCAACATTAAAAAAGGAAGAAAGTGATGATAACACCAAGGTCCAGGGTTCAATCCCTGTACCCGCCAACTGCCCCCCACAAAAAAAAGGGAAGAGAAAAATGAAGCTGTCATTTATGTATTACAAAAGTAGTTGCAGTTGATTTATGATTTACAAACTTGTTATATCACAGGATTATCTGAGACCTAAAAATCTAATATTTTCTCTTCTTCAACAATGTCCCTTCTAGTTGTTAATAAACACAGGGACCAAAAAACCAATTCTGTATTTAGTTAACTTTAGTGGAATGGTATAGCTCTTCTATATCCACTTAAAGTGGAAGATTTTAATAGTAGGGTAAGTATGTTTCAATGCAAGTTTCAATAGAAATATCAGCTAAATATTTACCATATTACCTTTAATTCATCCTTCTTTTTTCCCTACTCTCTACCAAACTTCCTATAAAACTCAATCTTGTAGGCCTTGAAGTTCATGTTATGCTTTGACTTGATTCATAATCACCTACCTCCTTTTCCAAAGTCCACCTCTACCCTTGCTTTCCCTAATTCTAATATGATAAAAATGCAATCATCTGCCATGTTTTTTTTCTTTTTAGTTGTGAAGCCAATATAAGCTTAACTACAGTGAATCTTGTCTAGAAGAGTGACGTACTATTAATCTTCCTTCAAATGCCACGTTAAAAAAACTTCATTCCCGTTAGATAAATTTTTGTTATATGTTTCACTATATTGGACTTGTATAGAAAAAAGTGTCTGGAAAATTACAAAATTTGAATTTAAACTTCACAAATAAAATTGTCTTTATTCTAAAATACTCACCATGTTTATGGACCATGCTATCAATACTAAATTGATGCTCAGACTGACAGTGTGAAAATGTTTCTTCAGCAGACGTGAATAACCTGAAAAATCAAGCAATAGCTTCATGGAATAGTCCCCTATAAATTCTAAACGTTGATTTCACGTTAAATATACACCTTTTTTTTTCACTGTGCTGGTTTCTACTTGTGTGTCAAATTAAGAAAAACAAAGACACTCGTAGATGAAAGGAATGGAACCCTGTGCTTCTAAAGGGAATTAAACTTGTACTTCTAAGTCCCATTTTACACCTAAAACAAATTAACTCCCTTTTAAATGTCAAAGTTAATTTATTTGCTTAACAGCATTAAACTTATTAAGACTTTTTAAAATTTTTATTTTGCTTCTCCATATACATTGTACTTGATTTTCATTCCCCTTTACCTGTTCTTCTCCACCCCCTCCCCACTGTCCCACCCCCACATCATATCTGTTCCCTTGACTTAAATAGTACAAGGAATTTTTGTGGTTATTCTGTTCAAAAGACTTCTAAGAAAGTTTCTGTTGATAGATTCTATTTCTCTCAAGTCATGAAAATTCCCTATTTGAGATTATTCTCTCCTCTGTCAACTCTGCTTTCAGATGCTTTGAATTTATACAGCTCAAACTGCTTTTAAAATTAAAGCATATAATGTAGTTTTATAGTTGGTACATTCCCAAAATGCCATATTTCAAAAGAGATCTCGCGGTGTTCTCAAAGAACTTGCATTACAGACACTGTGAGGACTAAGCCTCTTTGTATGTGACCTGCAAAACTGAAGGACAACATGTAAAATAGGAATACACAGCAGAGAAACTGCATACCTCATCTATATTCCTAGCACATGTGCAGCAGTTAACTTTCAACAAATGTTTGCCAAGATAGGTTATTTGCAGTATTTATGGAGCCTGTCACAAGCACTGCACCCTGATGCTCAATTAATGTCTATGACAACTGGAGTTTATGCAGACATTCGACCTACCCAATGAGGCTATACATGAGAACACTAATGAGAGCACCATGCCCAGATATATGGGACGCTAGAAAATGTTCACTGAAGTAACACTGCCCAGAACCAACCAAGCCTCTTTCATGCCCACTTGTCCAGGAAAGCAGCCAAAGTCTAAGCTTCTTGAGACTGAGGCAGAATTTTAAGAGGAAAGAACATGAGTTTGAGAATAAGACAAGTTACTGATATTGCAATCTCTTTTCCCCTAAGTGAAAAAGGTCTCAATTCCTTCCTCTCCAACAGGTGGGGAGCCCCTACTTAAGAAAGGTGAACTAAGAGACTATTTAAATGGCTCAGATAGAAATGTTACAGCTGAGAAGCTCTGTACTGGTCAAAGAATCACAGAATGATAAAACTGGAACGGTCCTTGGGTATTATCTAGTTCAGTGTGGCTCCCACACTAGTTAGAATCACCTCAGATAGTGTCCTTATAAAAATAGAAGATTCCTAGACTCCAGTCTTCATTTACAAGGACTGAGATGCAGAGTTCAGCATCTGTGTTTATTTTTTAAGTGTCTCAGGTGACAAGGGTGCACAACTAGATTTGGGAACCACAGATCCAGTCCAAAACAGTCTCATTTCACACAAGGGGAAACAAGCCTGAAGACAAGTTATGTAACCTGGCTTTCCAGTTCATGGCTCCTCCCTCTATACCACTGTGGGTCTTCCTTCTCAACAAGTCCTCACCCCCTACCACTGGTTCAAGAATTCGAGGACAGGACACTCTAGTTCAGCTCCTGACCAGTCGTTCCTGGGCAGACCACACGGATCCCACGCGGCCCGGGCACCCTAGGGCTCGGGCCGAGCGCTGAGATGGACGAACCTGTCACAGAACAGGCAGGGAGTCTGCTGCTTGTCGTGGGGGAGATCAGCATCGTCCTCATCCTCCCAGGCGGCCTCGTCACCGCTGTCCGACAGTTCTGGCAGGTCCTCCTCATTCTCCACAGCGCCCCGGCCGCCTAACACACACACAACGGTCAGATCTGCCTGGGACACCAGTGCGACCAGGAGCCCGAGAAGCAGGGTGGGGAGGAGGCTCTCTCTCCCTGGGTGAGCACTTCCCCGGCCCCTCACCCGCAGCCCTCACCCAGGACCTCCACCCTCCCTGCAAGGCCCCACGCCCGGGCCGCGTCCCGGGGGGAGTCGGGGAAGGGGAGTGGCTTTCGTCGGCCCCACAGCGGCGCGGCCTGGGGCCGACCGAACCGGTGCTGAGGGGTAAGGGTACCCACCGGTAGCACCCGACGCTAACGAGCACATGGCCGTGGCGCCCCGGGAATCCGGCGTGCCTGGGGGCGGGGATCCGGCTAGGCAGCGCGCGCGCGCGCAGCCACCGCCCGCCTCTCCGGGTCAAGCCCCGGGAACGAGCACGCACGCGCGCGGCAGGGACCGAGCTGCGGACCTTCGCGGACTCTTGGAAACCGGCGAGCGCGCGCTGGCTCGCGAGCTCTTCCGGCCTCGAGGTTGGTCACGTGAGGCGACGGGTGGGGCCAGAGCTTGGCCTCCGCCCTCCCGCTGCAGGGTTGACGCGGTGCGCGCCGAGCAAGCGCTGTAATGAGGGCTGAGTGTCGAAGGCTTGGTCGTGAGTTTTGTCTCCTCCGGCTGCAGCAGGCCTTGGCGGGAGGTTCCGGCTTGCGGGCCTCAGCCCAGAGGTGGAGACGCCGCAGCGGTTTTGCTGTCTGCATCGAGTTCTCAGTGCGTCCCTTGTTCCCGGGATGAGTGGTTAGTGGAGGGGCGGTCAGCCCGCGGCGCCCTCTGGTGGCGGAGGCGGCCTAACGCAGGCGAGGGCCTGGAGGGCTCGACTGTGATCGCTGGGCTCTCTGATTCCTGGGGCTGCAACTGGGGAGAGGAAACTAAGTGCATGAGCCCTTGTGGGTGCACTGTGGAGATCAAATGGGGGCCAAAACCAAAAAAAGGATTTTTAATCTTTGAAGTGGTTAAGTGAGAGCATGGAGTAGAGCCATCCTACTGGGTTTGAATCCTACTTATGTCACTTTGTAACTACAGATGCTCCTCGACTTACTATGGAGTTATACCCGGGTAAACCTACGGTAAGTCAAAATGCAGTTAATGCACCTAACCTACCGAACATCATAGTTTAGCCTATCATATACCTTAAACATGCTCAGAACATTACAGTAGCCTACAGTTGGGCATAGTCATCTAACACAAAGCCTATTTTATAACAAATTGTTGAATATCTCATGTAAATTATTGAATATTGTGCTGAAAGTGAAAAACATAACGGTTGAACTGCTGTGCTGGGGGCAGCAAAATGATTTGAGTGATTCAGTCCATTTTTACAGGGACTAGTTTGCCAAGTACATTTCAAGCTTCAGTGGACACTGGAGGATTAAGTCAAAAAATCATAAGTTGAACCAACCATCTGTACAGAATATTAAGCCAGTTATCTGACTTCCCTCTGCCTCAGTTTCCTCAGCTACAACACGGGGAAAATGACCGCACTAACCCTCAGGGCTACAGTAAGGATAAAATGAGTTAATACATATAAAGTGCTTAGACATAAGTATTAACTTTATCTTAAATGGGAAGCAGTTTAACTGTTTGATTTAAGCAAGGGAGTGATTCTGTCAGATGTGTTTAGAAAGTAACAATCTGGCCACAGCATGGAGAACACAAGCATACCTGTGTCTCATACCACCTTTCTTCCTTTCCTTCTTTCTACTCAAATCATAGAATTCTTTCCTAGGTGGGAGTAGGCAGCAGTAATGTCAGTAGGTAATGTCCCAAGCTGTAGTCGCAGAGGCTTGCACTATGCTTGGCACGTTTATCTAATTAAATTGACTACCATGGCCTACTAGGCCCTGAATAAACCGGACTTTCCAGTTCAACTCAACCCTTCACCCTGGGTCCTACTCTCAAGCTTTTTATTTGCTGCTAATCACTGAATGTTCTATAAATGGGCAGGTCCTCCTCTTGGTCTCAACAAGAAAGGGTTCCTCAGACCAACATTTCTAAAACAGGTTCCACTGTTATTCCAGGAGAATTCTGCTAGTTTCTTTCTTAGCACCAACCATTTACTTACTTGATTTTTTCTTTCTTTTTTTTGGTCTTATTGTAGGGTAAGAAAGCGCCATGTCTCTACTTTCATTTCTCTGGCACATAATACAAGGCCCATAGTAGATTTTCAGTACATTTACCAAACACACACACACACACACACACACACACACACACACACACACCCCCACCCACCCACCCACCCACCCACCCACACACACACACACACACCCCTCAACTGGTTAGAGCATGGTGTTACAACACCAAAGTCAAGAGCGCACACACACACACACACACTGGTTAGAGCGTGGTGTTACAAGACCAAAGTCAAGAGTTCAGACACACACACACACACACACACACACCCAAATGGATCAGACTGGTCCGGGTTATAATCCTGACTACTTCCTACCTTCATGTCTTCAGCTTTGGAACTTTGGGCAAGATACTTAACCAGAGTGAGCCTCAGTTTCCCCATCTAAGATATGAAGATAATGATAGTATCACTTTATAAGGATGATTTGGAGGGTTAAATTACAGATAACACATGTAAAAACTGGCACTTAGCAAGCACTTGATAAATATTAGCTGCTATTATGTCACCTCATTGGCCAAAATGATGCACTAATACTTGAACATTTTCAAATAAAT
This sequence comes from Cynocephalus volans, assembly GCF_027409185.1. Taxonomy (NCBI): domain Eukaryota; kingdom Metazoa; phylum Chordata; class Mammalia; order Dermoptera; family Cynocephalidae; genus Cynocephalus; species Cynocephalus volans. The sequence goes on along the minus strand of NC_084463.1, from coordinate 120,088,173 downwards.
TAAGAGGTATTTATGTTTATTACTCCATTTAATTCTTCCTATGAGCTTAGTTATATAATTTTTATTATATATTATAAAGAAGTAGTAAAGGCACAATGTTCACTTACACAATTACATGTAGTTAATTAGCACTTGGGTAAACAATTTTAGAACAGAGCTCATATCTGCATGGTACAGAAGGTTTATGCTGCAGTTGTAACTGCAGACAAGTGTTTCAAGGCTGGCCTCCTAACCAGTGGCATCAAAACCATCAGGGAAAGTTTAAACAAAAGATGACTACAGATTCCTGTGCCCATACCCCAAAAATTCTGATTCAGAAGGTTTGAGATAAGACCTATGAATCTCTGGGTAATCTGTCTATAACAAAACTCTGAACCACTGGTGAAGAGCAAAGTCATGTCTCAAGGGGATCTGGGTGGCTGAGAACAGTCAAACAGCAAAGTAAAAACATGCTGCCTTTTTTTGGATCCTGAGATTACCAATTTGGAGACGGGGTAAAGTTTATGACAAAAAGCATTTCTCTAGTGTGGTCATGGCTTGAGAGAGCCATTGGCTTTCCCCAGATCGTGGATGGCCTTGTTATCCAGAAGTTCCATCTTCTTGTCACTTGATTGCACTGCGTTGTTCAGCATTGCTCTAACCACAGTCACCACAGGCACAGAGTACCCACTGGCCCAAGATTCTGGTAAGGAGCCAAAGAATTTTCTAAACAACCACTCAGCTGGGCGAGATTCTTGCCTGTCACATAACAGAACTCTAAAGAGAAAAAGAAAAGCAGAGGAAAAGGTGGTAAACTGCATTCAGAACATAGTGGGTGTTATGGACCGAACTGTGTCCCCTCAAAATGCATATGGTGAAGCCCTAACTCCCAATGTGACTGTATTGGGAGACAGGGTCTTTAGGGAGGTAATTAAGATTAAATGAGGCCTTACAGATGGGATAGGATTAATTTGATAGGATTGGTGTTCTTATAAGAAGAAAACATATCAGAGATCTCTGACTCTCTCTGAACACACACAGAATAAAGACTATCTGCCAGCCAGGAAGAGAGGCCTCACCAGACACCAACTCTGACAGCACCTTGATCTAGGACTTCCAACTTCCACACTTTGAGAAAATAAACTTCTGTTGATTAAGCCACCCAGTCTATGGTATTCTGTTATGGCAGCCTGAGCAGACTAATACAGTGGGTATAAACTTTTATTTGGCACATGAAGAGGATTTTTAAAAAGAAGGCAGCAAATGCTACCCAGGAAGTTTTGGACTATTCTGAAGTTGGCACCACCATCAATCCTTTCTTTTAAAGCCAACGGGTGAGTCCTTCAGAAAAGCAATCTACCTCCAGCCACCTTCTTTCATATCTTAGGTATCTTAGCTGTCAATCTCTGCAAATGAAAAACTAGCTTATAGGGATTAACCAACAGTGGTGTACTTTCAGGCAGTATAAATACTTACCCAGGCCTAAATACAGAGTAACGATCAAATTTTAATTCTTCAACCCCGGCTTCTACCTCTCCCTGTTAAGGAAAAACACATTTTCAGTATTTCATCAAAACCCAACCCACTTATGAAAAGCTTAAGAGAGAATAATTTGGGGTTTTGAAGATAATCTGCTTCTGCTGGTCTCAATACTCATAAATAGCCTTATCTAGAATTTCAGATTCCAAAGAATCTGGGAAGTTAAGGAAGAGATCATTTAATCCTGATATCTAGTAGAGAGTCAAAAAAGACCTCCTGAATGAGTAAATGGCTGCATACTCAGTCCTCTCATTTTATCAAGATCCAGAGAGGGTAAATAATATGTTAGCTCAACCATAAGAAAATATCCTCCCTTTATCCAGAATTAATGCTGCAGGCTATTAGATATCAATCTTTTTTGGTTTACAGGTAGTTCCAGTGGGCCAGAAAACCCACAGATCCTCTCTATTACTCACTTCTTAACAAAGCCCACAAGATTTCAAGAGGCAGTGAGATTACATGTAAATGATGCTTTAAATTGATTTGTTAAATCGTAAATTTTCATACCTGGCATCTCTGTAAACAGAAATGCCAGAAAAGTGCAGGCCCAGGCACCTCTGAAGACCCTGTGAGTGGACAGTCACATGCGGCTTGGCTCCTCGCCCTTAGCTGGCTTATACCACGCATTTGGCACTTTACCTGTCATGTCATATAATCTTAGGTCACTATTTTTAAATATTTTTTTCTTTTTTTATCAGTGTTTTTTAGTATATACACAGAGCTCTGCAACCTTCACCACAATCTTAAGTTTAAAACATTTCATCACCCCAAAAAGAAATTCCACACCATTAACAGTCACTTCCCATTCCCTCCTCGCCAGGCCCTGGTCAACCACTAATCTACTTCCCATCTCTATAGATTTGCCTGTTCTGGACATTTCATATAAACGGAATCATACAATTTGTCGCCTTTTGTGACTGGCCTCTCTCACTTCGTATAATGTTTTCAAGGTTCATCCACGCTGCAGCACATATCATTCCTTTTTACAGCTGAATGCATATCCCTCTGTATGCATATGCCACATTCTATTCACCCATTCACCAGCTGATGGACAGACATATGGGTTGTTTCCACTCTTTGGCCATTATGAATAATGCTGCTATGAACATTCATATGCAACTTTTTATGTGGACATGTTTCTTAGCTTTTTATAGAGATGTGTTTTGTCTCTATTAGTGTGCATACAAGAGTTGACATAACAGGCTGAGCCTGCTATCCTTAGAAAGGCCTGCTTACAAGAATGGCCCTTGGCTTGTGCCTGGGGACTTGGATTTTGGGAGTGTTCCCCCTTAACTGATAAGGGTAGTTTACTGTGCCTAAACTGTTTGTACAAACAATGTGGTTTATGCTGAACACCTGCTTTTCTTCTGGAGGTTTGTAGTTTTTGCTAGGCTGAGAGTGCCTATGTAACTGACTCCCACAAAAACCCTGGATTCCTGGGCTCAGTTTTTCTGGTAGGCAACACTCATTGCTGGAAAAATTAAGCACATCCTGTGCAAACTCCACTGGGAGAGGCCTCATGGAAGCCTATTCCTACTTTCCTCCAGAATCCACCCCTGCAACTTTTCCCTTTGCTGATTTTGCTTTATCTCCTTTTGTTGTAAGAAATCACAGCTGTTAGTATGACTACATGCTGAGTCCTGTGTGACCTTATAGCAAATTACCAAACTTGGGTTTGTCTTTGGGGATCTCCAATACTACCAGATTATAAACTGCTGGAGGTCAAGGGCCATACCCAATAATGAAATATCACATACTCTGGAAAGTCGTATCTTCTCCCATTGAACAGATGAGGAAACTGAAGCTGATAGACACCAAGAACAGAGAACATGAGGCCAGTCCGGTGCTCTGGATGCCACACCCCAACCCCTTTCCCCACAGCACCGGCAGAGTGCCCCCAAAAGTATGTGATTGATCCAGGCCCCCCCAGCTCGCCCACAATGAATGCAGTTTGAAATTTCATTGAGTAGAATAAGTATCCCTAAAGAATAAAGGAGTTTCTAAAGTGGGTGGGAGGGGGGAGTTCACACACAAGGAGGCTGAGAAATAAGTAAAACATACTGCAGATATTGCACACAGTAGCTGAAGGATGATTCAGAAAAGATCATCTTTCTTATTTCTAGAAGCAAGTATATTAGCATCATTCTGGTTGGACCATTTGGTTGTCATTTCTGTCCTTTCAACTAAGCGAATTCATAATCCCATGCTGCAGGTAATACAGGTCAACTTCACTGAATATAGAGGTCTCTTTCCATTTTATTGGCATTACTAATATTTGCTGGGTCTCTGTCATGGCCCAAGAGCTGTGCTGGGTCCCTCAGCATGTACTCATATTAATGACAAAAGCTAGTCATTACAAAATGGCTAGGATCACAGGCCCTGGAATCAGACTGCCTGGGTTCAAGTCACAGCCCTGCCACCTACCAGCTAGTGACCTTAATATCACAGTACCTCAGTTTCCAAACAAATGCACATAAAAGCCCTCAGAACACTGCCTGGTTCAAGTAATGTTAGCTTTTTTTTTTTTTAATCTGATTGAATCATTATTATAACCCAGTAAGTAGATAACCTTTATCTTTAAAGAGGAAAAAATATATTTTTTCTTTCTTAAAAGGGATAAATGTTTATTTTCTTACCAATGAGAGCAAAACTCCTACTTGATAACCTTTCTCAGAACCCACATGTGTAAGTATGTATTTTGAAAAACAGATTTCTTTTCCTCTTAAAGATTGCTCTAAACTTTAACAATGAAACTGAAATTTTTTCATTTTTGCTCCAACTTGCTTGGTGGCTCACTGACCACCATCTGGTTCAAAATACTATTTTAGGATAGGAGAGAGATGGCTCAGCTGTAAGCCATGTGAAAAAGATCTGGAAATTTTCATTATCACAAGCTGATCATGAGCAAACAAAATGATAAAGATGTTTACTATATTTATTTATAACTCATTTGAAAAAATAAAACAACATAGTGTCCAGGGTATGAAAAGTAGTGGTTCCACTGCAATTTAACCTCACTGTACAGTTCACTTTTAGCAAAGTGACCAGAGTGATGAAGGGGCTAGAAATAGGAACAAAGAATGGTGCAAGGACTTAAAGGTACATGCCTGAAGAAAATACAATTAAGGCAGCTGTAATCTCCAAATATCTTAAAGAACACAATGCAAAAGAAGGACTAGGTTTGTTTTTGTTATCATAAACGGAAGAACTCTTAACAATTAGCATTTATATAGCAATAGATTTCATCTCAAGGTGAGGACTTTTGAACAAGTGGATTTGACCAAAAATAGAAAGGGCTGGCAAATGAGATGAAACTCCCTAATGGTGGAAGTATTTAAGCAGAAGTTAGATCAACTTCTGTGAATGGATTTCACACTGGAAAGGTCTTTGGCCGAATGACCTCTAAGGCCCTGCTTCTTAAACTGCAGGTACTTGGGGCATGTCAGGAGGCATGCAAAGACAAAGCCATGGCCTACCTTCCAGCAGCACTGATTTAACTTGAAGGTAAGTAAATGGAAACTTTTTCTTATTAAAATAAACAAGAATATGTATAGTACTAAGAACAGTAAAATGTGCATGATTTTTTTTAAAGATAAAACACAAGACTTTTTAAAAAGCTGGGCTTGTAACTAGCAGACTGCTCCAGGCTAGATGTCCCCAAATCTCCAGAGAAGTAAAAGCTCCTTCCTCCTAGTCATTAGAGAAACTGAGGGAAAAGTTTAAGAACCACTGCCTCCAAGTCTTTTCCAATGCTAAGACGGAAGAGAAAAGTTTAAGAACCACTGCCTCCAAGTCTCTTCCAATGCTAATATGCCATGCTGACAATCAAGGCCAGAGCTGCCACATCTCATTACATTGATTACTGGATAATTAATAGGGGGAAGACACTGGAAATTATCTTTCAAATCACTCCTGTTTACTAAATATACTCCTGCAAAAACAGCCCCTGTAGTTATGAAAAACGCATAAAATAATGCATTTAATCCTTTTTTGTATTATATAGTATTTTGTGTTATTTAGTACTGCCAATTAGCCAGGTTCTCCAAAGTGTATAAAAGACAGAAACATCCACAAACCTTAACTCGAAGATATAAAAAATTGCTTGACTTATCAGCTCCTATAGTGGACAGCAAGTTGAAATGTTTGCACCCTCCAGCTTTTGCCAGCTCTGCAGACTTCAGCACATAATCCCGGTCAACACGAACAAATCCCTCCTGAGGGGGAAAAGGATGTGAGTTATTTCCAAAAAGCTGCGAGTTCATCTTAAAGATCACAACTCAGCCAGGATGACAGGCTGGGAGGCCTGGGAGGAATGGGGATCTAAATAAAATGCATCCAAACAATATGTGAAAGTCAGGCTTAGACCCTGGGAAAGGCTCCAAGTATGGTCTTCCAGATAGAATACCAGATTTAGCGGCAAGGCCAAACAGCAACGAAAAAACAAGGACGATGACACTGAAACACAGACACCAAATGACTCCACAAGGAGCAAAGGGAATAAGGACAGGATGGGAAGCTGCTTTTTAGTTACACATTTCATTGTCTTTTAATAACTTTACAATCCTCTCTGTTTTCTCTATGCCAGCTCTAACACAGGAGGGTCTCAACGTGTGCCTGAGGATACTCACTAGACACTATGAGAACAAAGTCTGTAAGTCTATTTAATTTCCAATGTCTGTGTATGCTTTACAACATACCTTACATATTAGTAAAGAATGCATCCTCAAAGTTGTTTTCCTGACAGGTCAATAATGAAAAATGTTTGGAGCCCCCTGGTCTAGACTCAATCCAGAGAGGGTAGTGGCTGGGTCATTCTTCTTAATTCACATCTCAGCATCACTGCATGCCCAGCACATGGAAGGTACTCCAAAAAAATGTGGATGATGAATGAAAGTCCAATGAAAGCAGAGAAAATATAAATCCAGTCAGAAAAAAAACAGAACTAAGTGGCCATAAAAAGAGGAAGGGAGAGGATGATGCAAACAATATAACGTAGACTTATTTCCAGGGCCTAACTGAAGGACATGTGTCTTTACCCCGAATTTCATGTAATGACAGCATCCTGGGACCACCATAAATTCTGGCATCCTCAAACTCAAGACAGCTGGAGAGAAGTCTAAAGTGAACTGAAGCTGAACTTCATAGGTAATTACAATTATATAATGGTGGTCTTATAGTGGAGGAGATTCCAAATTTGAAGATTGGATTACTGCCTCGATGATTTTTTTTTTAATTAAAAATTTGCTCTGCGGTAGTTACCGATTCTAAATGTTTTATTTGGCATGGAGATGTGTATATTTCACAGAATGTTAGAGGGGACTTTAGGATATATCATGTCCAATCCCCTCATTACGTAGTGGGAAACAAAGTCCAGTGGTCAGGAGAACAGCCAGCTGGGAAGTGAGTGCTGACAGTGGACTGCAGAGTCTTGACTCTTGAGCAGTGCTCTTTCCACTGTACCCATCTTCCTTTTTATCCCTCACTCTCTCTGGCTGATGAAAATGACCAATTCGTAATTATGTTTGGCAGAATAATGAACCCTCAAAGATGTCCATGTCCTAATCCCCTACCTGTGAATATGTTATATCACACGGCAAAGGAGAATTAAGGTTGCCAATGGAATTAAGGGTCCTAGTCAGCAATGTTAAAATAGAGAGATTATTCTGGATTATCCAGGTGGGCCCCATGTAATCACAAGGGTTCTGAAAAGTGAAAGAGGGAAACAGAAGAAGAGGTTAGAGTTATGCAATGTAAAATGGGCTTGAGCCCGCTCCCCGCACTGCTGGCCTTGAAGATGAAGGAAGGCAACCATGAGCCAAGGAATGGGAACAGCCTCTAGAAGGTCGGAAAGGTAAGGAAATGGACTTTCCCCTAGATCCTCCGCAAGGGAAGGCCTATCAACACTGATTTTATCTCAGTGAAACCCATGTTGAACTTCTAACCTAGAGAACAATAAGATAATTTGTGTTATTTTAAGCCATTAAGTTTGAGCTCATTTGCTATAGCAGCAATATGAAACTAATGCAGAATTTAATTTTAAAACAATAGGCTCGGGCCGGCTCATGGCTCACTTGGGGGAGTGTGGTGCTGATAACACCAAGGCCACGGGTTCGGATCCCATATAGGGATGGCTAGTTAGTTCACTTGAGAGAGCGTGATGCTGACAACACCAAGTCAAGGGTTAAGATCCCCTTACCAGTCATCTTATACAGGGAATTAAAAATTAAAAATAAATAAATAAATAAAACAATAGGCCCAAGCACATTTTTTTAACTTTGTATTGAAGTATATCATAAAATAAAAGTACACATAATTTTAAGTATAAACCTTGATGAACTTTCGTAAACTGAACATCCTCTGCAACTGGCTCCCAGATCAAGAAGTAGAACATTACCATTACCCTAAAAGCCTCCCTCATTTTCCTTTCTCATCACTCACAAGTACATTTTTTAACTATATCCACTACCTACAGGCAGTGCTATTTTTCTGACTTACTTCAGGTAATATAAACTTATCTCTTTACCCATGAATCATCACTATCTCCTTTTGTGTTAAGTACTGTGACACTCAATCCTAAACAAGTGACTTGCTGACCTGTCCTACAAACTGATTCAAATTCATGTTGTTCCTTTTTAAAATCAGTGTGAAACAAACATATTTTAGTACTCAGCACATCCTGAGAGAGAGGTGATTCTCCTCAGAGCCATTCTCCAAACTGAGATTTTAGATGTGCTGAACATGTGCCAAGAAAAACAACCCGAAGCTACATGGAAAATTTCTAGAACAATGAATTTCTCTTCCACATCTATTTCTTCCCTTCACTCCAACTCACCAGAACTCTAGTTTTAATAACAGGTTTGTTACAATAAAATTACACAGTTGACTAGTGAAATAAATTCCACTTTTTGTTGTTGTTTTAGCACGATTGCTTGGAAGGATTATTATAGTTGTCTTTGTTAAAATGCTTTTTCTTTCATCAGCTTCTTTAAAAATAAGGGAAAGATTCAGCCAATCACAGGTCTCTAGACCGACGCTGTCTCTCTTGCTTAATCCAAAGCCAGTAAGGGATAATTTGATTAAACTGAGACCCTAATTTATTTGGCTTTAGTTCTGGATCAACCTCTCCTTAATAGAGTGCTGTCATCTCCAATTGTTTGATGAAAATTAAAGTGACATAAATACCATAGGACTTTTTCAATCTGATTAGTCAGCTAAGGCACATCAATACCACCCCAGCCATCAGACGCTGGCGTCCTTCCTTTCACCCGCCTGGCTAACAACTGACAGCCGCTCCTTGAAAGACGAGCACCCACGCTGCCACAGAGACTGCCACACTCGGCCCATCAGCCCTGCTCAATGGGCCCTGTTGACAAGGTGCCCATACCTTTCTCCATTACTGTTTTCTGGACAAAGCTAAATATTGTTTTATTAGCAATCAATGGCTATTAATCCAAAATGATTTCACAAATCCTCTGAGCCCTCAAGCTGATTATAAATACGCATTTTTCCAAGCCCACTAAGTTTTGAATTTCCCTTCCCTCACCCTGATGGCCTTTTAGCTGGTGAATGAAACTCAAAAGCAAAAGAGTCAATGGCTTTCAAAGACTTAGAAATCAAATGTAAGCGTGGCTCCTGATGACTGCCTAGGAGATATCAGCACATACCAATTTTCTTTGGAGTCAGGAAGATTCCATTTATAGATGGAAGGAGCTATCTTTAAAATCTTATTACTAACACCCTTTCTTGTTCTCTAATAGCTCAAATAAAACAAAAGTAGAAAAACAAACAAAAACAAGCTACTCCATATCCCAGAATCAAAATTTGGAAAAGCCAGTTTCTCTAACCATGAACAAGAGAAAAAGACAGACATCTCTTCCAAGAATATTAAGTCTATTATGTTATCATGCCTTTAGGACTCCTTAGGTGGTATATCCTACTCTGATCTAGAAATCAGAGTTCCTTCTAGAAACAGTAGCTAATTAAGAAAGATCCCACTATAAATTTCCTTTCCCAGCACCCACTGGAAAAAATTAACATGAGGTGCTACATCTCAGCAGATATCCTCTATAGGTTCCACAAACATTAAGGGAAACAAATTCTTCAATTACTCTTATTTTCCGTCTTACTAAAATCCAAAGCTACTAAGTATTTCTTCTAAACTTCTTTACCAATGCCTGAAAACTAGGAACAACACTGTGGCTTACAAACAACTCCTCCTAACAAGGTATTTCAATGCTGACTGATAAGACAAGCCAGCATGCCAGACTGACTCAAGGTCACAAGGTCCTTTTCTGAGATGGGAGTATCTATCATGCTGTAAATTGTCCCACTTAGCCATATTTCTGCTTCACGTTCTTTCTCCTTCACTCCCTTTTCAATCTGACCCTATAAATTAGACCAGAAAACAGAGATGCTCACAAACAGCAAACGGTAAATTGTGAGGCCCCATTTGATTGTGTTCTGGAGGGCATCTCTATATTTGATGTACAATAGTGGGAAACAGATGTTGGTTAGAGAAAGACTTTCAGATAGAAAAATAAAATCAAACAGATACTGAGGATTCCTGAGTTAATTTCTCTATGCTCAAAAATTTTTTCCATTTGGGGCATTCTTTCCTCTGTGTTTCAAAGTGAAAGAAGTTTGCAGTTGGAAAGGGGTTTAGTAGTCATCTCACTCTCAACACAAAGAGGCGGTGGCCCACAGAAGCTAACTGACGTACTCAAGTTTCCATAGCTACTTGGTATCCAAACATGGCCTGTGATCTGGGTCCCTGAATCCTCTAGGATCTTGCCACTTCACAAGCCCCCTCCTAGACATCAAATAAAACAACAGAGATTAGAATGGGGTGGGCATACTTTTCCTGAAAAGGATCAGACAGTAATATTTTCAGCTTTGCAGTCCTCTGTTGCAACTACACAGTTCCACCACTACAGCACAAAAGCAGCCATGGATAATACATAAAGTAGAGAGCATGGCTGCATTCCAATAAAACTTTCTTCATAAATACTAAAACTTGAATTTCTTATATTTTCACACGGTATAACATAGTATTCTTTTGAATTTTTTAACCATTTAAAAATGTAAAAATGTATTTAGTTCGTGGACTATACAAAAATAGGTGGTAGGCTGTATTTGGCTCACAGGCTGTAGTATGCAAACCCCTGGATTAGAAGAGTATATCGTTAGAATCAGAAGCCAATCTAATGATGCCTAATAAATGTTAAAACGGCTACATTAATCACATTAATGACATCCATTCAACAGAATCCAAGAACTTGGACTGCTAGAGTCTAACAGGTGAAGAGACAAATGAAGAGGTGAAACCACATCAAACCACCTCAAACTCACTAACCAAATCCTTCTCTTAATACAAAGAGGAAATGCACTATTCCCAATGGCATCTTTAGTTCTTGCTCTCCATTCAAGGCCAATGTAGATCTGGTTTTCAAAGGGTGTTTCAACCTTCACTAGCACAGTTACTCATGAAAGCAAGGTGAAAACCATGTAGGTCTATAGTACCTGAAAAACCAGCAGGTGAGGAGAACTAATACATCCTAATGCCTCCTAAAAGCAGGTCCAACAAGAAGAGCAGGGTTGGCTGCATTATGATCTCCCAAACAGCCTGCTAAAAACTTAGACGCTAAGCTTTCAACCTCAGAGATTCTGATCCAGTAGATCTGGATTAGGGCCAAATGAGAGAGCCACTGCATTGACTAGACAACTATGACCTGTGAATGTGAAAAAGAAGATTAGCATCTAACCAGCTACTGCTAAAGGAAATGGTTTTCCAAATAGCTGAAGAAAGCTAACAGACCTATCCTTAGCACCCAGCACCAGTATCAACAGAAATTTAGGTAGACTGAATTTTATGAATCGAATTTTATGCCCCTACTCCAAAAACATATGTTTAATTCCTAACCCCCAGTACCTCAGAATGTGATCTTATTTGGAGGTAGGATTGTTTCAGATGTAATTAATTAGAATGAGGTCATAGTAGGGTAGATCCTAACAGAGAATAACTAATGTCATTATAAAAAGGGGAAATGTGGACACAGACACACACCAACAGGGAACACACCATGTGAAAAGACACAGAGAGAAGGCAGCCATCTACAAACCTGCAAGGCAAGGAGAGAGCCCTGAAACAGATCCTCCCCTCACAGCACTCAGAAGGAACCAACCCCGCAACCCCATCAACACATTGACCTCAGATTTCTGGCCTCGAGAACTGTGAGACAACAAATTTGTTGTTTAAGCCACGCAGGTTATGGTAATTTGTTAGGATAGCCCTAGCAAACTTATACACTGAACATCATAGGTAAATAAGATGGCTACTCAGAGGATTTCAACACTTAGACAGAAACCCTGAATTTCTTGAAGTTTCTCTACTGGAAACACAAATTGCTAAGGCAAAATGTGAGGTGTTCCAGCTACAAAGCAGCTACTGAATGACACGAGGTTTGTCACCAGCTCTGTAATACACATCTAATGACCACCTGGTGAACTCTTTTCTACAAAGAGGACTGCTGACCCAGAACACCAGCTGGAATGCATTTGGAAATCCACAACTTCTTCAAACAATTATTGTTACCTAGCCACTTGTGAACTGTCAACTCTTTTAAACAGCCTAAAGTTATCACATCCTCCAAACTTTATACTGCATGCAATCCAAATCATTTTCACACACACCCACACCCACACCCACACACACAAAAACAACCCAAAGGCCTTTTCTGGAAGAAGTGTCAGCTTACTTTCTACCACTATCCTCTTAAACCATTTAGGTCCTAACTCATTTCTGAGACTATTTAGTTTATTAGTCTTCTCCCTTGCTTATTGATTTCTTTTATCTTTTCAAACTGATTTTAAAGAAGAAAAGATGAGTAGCCTGAGAGGTAGAGAATGAACCCCATTTAAAAAATATATTCTGGATAGTGAAGACACCTAAATCCTCTGATTAAAATTGCATTACACGATTTGAATGCAATAAAACAATTTACTTTTCCCTGATGTGCTCTATAATGAGATCTGCCTTACGTCATGAAAATCAACTGCTCTATGCCCAATGCAGTGTTTTGTTTTGCTGAGTCACCACTGAAATCAGGTTGGCTCTTGAGACAGTGAGACCTTCAGTGTACTGGAACAAAAGTTTTCCAATGCTTTTGGAGGACACACGGCTTGTGACTTTGGAACTGCCCTACCTGCAGATCAGGAACATGCTCCTTTGTAGGAGAGATAATGTGCCAATTCCTGGGAAAGTCAAACTTCTATATTATCCACAGTTTCTAGCACAGAGCTCAAAACCTGGCTGTATTCCACAAGTGGACATGTAGAACTGCAGAAGATATGGAAATACGTCTTGACTAAAAGCATAAATAGAATTATTATTTGGATCACCAGGGGGCCCACATAAATACATCTGAGTCTAACTACTTGGTTGGTATAAGCCAATATGATCTCCTAATGTTTCAGATGCATGGGTCTGGTTTGTAAACCTATGTTAAGTCCCCATGGCAGAATCATGATCCTGCATATTTTAATAGACATATTCCACTCCAGCAAGTAAATTCTGCCAGAAGGATGAACTATAGTCAAGGTATAAATTAAATAAGATGTATTAACATTTGCCCAGGATCTACGTTGTAAACTGACTTCTAGACAAGGGCTGACTCAATTTAGAACATCATTAAAAAGAAAATAAAATGTGTGTTACAACACTTTTGCATCAGCAAAGGCTGAATCATCAGTGGGGATGAATCATCGCTGAAGGCTGAATCATCACTGGAGGCTGTTGAATCGTGTCTCTGTGTTCTGATGTTCTATCTCAGAAGTTAAAGCTTCGCGTGATAATAGGTTGAAGCAAATCAAGAGAGAGAATGCTTCAAGTTTAGAACATTTATTAAGGGGGAAAAAAGCTTACTACTAACAGCATGAGCCAATTACATTTACTCAGACGTCAGGATTTGCATTAGTCAGGGGATGTAGTGATAGCAATATTTGCAATAGGCAAGATCACATAAATATTAATGATGTCTCCTGCACTTGAGTCTGAATTCAAGGATTATTTTGAAGGAAAGATGAACTTACCAGTACTATTCAAAGTACAGCAAAGGTTGGGGCAGAATATGGAATCTTAAACATTGAGCTTATTTACAGTTAAGCACTGCAACAGACACAAAGAAAAGAACGAGCAAGAAAGGACATAACCAGCAAAAAGGAGAAGGGTATATTCCTTCCTTACCGCCCCAGCTTTTTTTCTGGTGGTACCCAGGCAACAGAATCCAACATCATGACCTTGAAAGGCAGAAGCGTAGTCTTCCAACTTTTCAAAGTCCACCACTTCTTGATTCTAGACAAGGGCAAAGTTGTATATAACTTCATGTTGTTTAAAAAACAGACAAAAAACCTCTCTAGTTTTAAAGAATAAATTACAGAACATTCCTGAAGGGTGTGCCCACTTAATACCAAATTTCGTAAATTCATTTTCTCTCACCAAAAAGAAATTAATCTGAATTGAAAATCAACAATGCAAGGGCCGGCCCGTGGCTCACTTGGGAGAGCGTGGTGCTGACAACACCAAATCAAGGGTTAAGATCCCCTTACCGGTCACCTTTTAAAAAAAAGAAAAAGAAGAAGAAAATCAACAATGCACATATACAACCAGGTACATGTAACTGGACTAGGAATGATCCAGATTTCTAAAGTCAGGTTCAATTATGTATTTTCTCTGGAAAAATAAAAGACCTGGCTGTAGCATGCTAAGATGGAGACCACTGAGGCATAATGTGTGGGCAGGGGATGGACGGTGTTTGGAATCTTAAAGAACAAGGTTCAGATATTGGGCCTGCTACTTACTAGGCATATTAACTATGTCCAAGTTAATTGATCACATGCCTCAGTTCTTTTCAGTTGTAAAATGCAGATGTTCTTTCCTTCAGTCCAACCCATGAACAAACTGCATTAGAATCAGCCAGGGCAGGCACAATACTTCTGAATCAGAATGTGCACTTTTAACAAGCACCCACGGTAATTCTCAAGCACAGTGAAATTTAAGAACCCCTATTTAACCTTTTAAGTTTGCTATAAGACTTAAGTTTGAGAAGTTCCCATCATAAAAGAGTTCAAATAAAATGCTGACTTCCTTCCCTACCATCGACTCTTTCAAAAGAATTTTTCTGGCACTATATACGACACTAAAGAAAAATAGATTTTGCACAAAGTGCCTGGTCAAAAGATGTCCAACCAAAAGTCGACACTCAAAGCATTGATCTCAATTTCAGTTTCTAATGACCAGGAGTACCTGAAATGGCCCATGAAACTAGACTATAAAGATCACATATATACCTGCCTAACCCTGAGCCTTTCTGTTTTAAGCAGTCAAGTCCTAATGAACCAAAGACATTTGCAAAATGACCCAAGCATGAACCTGTGGGAATCAATAACATTTACTCTGAAACAACTTATTATTTGGAATCTTCCTCCTATGAAAACTGTGGGGCCAAATTCTGTAGTTGTGGTGTCTCGGGATCACACTATACAGTTTAATTTGCTTCAACTCATAGATAACTCAATTTAAATGAACAATAGAATCTCCAGGAAACTCAGTCTTCAGATACTTTGAGGGTTATTCACTATATGGAAATCTGGTGTATCCTCTGAAAGTGTAACCACAAAAGCCTAGTAAGTCAGACAGGACGCCTCCTTGGCCTAGTGAATAACCCCACCTTTCACTGCATAGACACTTCCCACTCTGCAGAGCATTTTCAGCTTCAATTACAACATTAGTGCAAAACGAGCAAGTAGACAAAATAAGCACTGAATGAGAAAACCACCAAGGTCACAGGACGTCTCTAGAAGCCAGGTTGTATGACTTTGAAAACTGCTCTTGGGTCTCGCCAGCCCCTATTACAACCCAGGCCCTGCTTTATAGTATTCCAGATGGAGAGAAGGGCTGTGTTCCACCCGACCTGCGCCCACAATCCAGGAGTCCGGTCAAACTTTGATCACCTCTAGCCGCCTCCACCTCTGGCAGGGCTCAGCATTTAAGCATGAAATACGCCCGCCTCGCAGAATCACTGGGGGGTACATTTTTGAGTCCCAGCTAAAATACCCACCACATTTTTATAAGCTTCCCCGCCGAAGGTGAGCTTCCTCCGGCCAATGAGCGTGACTTTGGAAAAGAGGCTCTGTTCCAACATTTCTTTCAAGAGTGCTCTGCCGGTTTCCCCACTGGCGCCCAAAATAAAGACGGATTTATTCTGCATCCTGAAGTCTTCCCGAAGCTTCGGCAGCGCCTCTGTCATGGCCATGCTGGGAAAATAACACCAAGTACTGCTCTTAGGGTACGAAGGGACCGCCCGTCCTTACCCCCGGGGACAAGAGCTGTTTATCTGTTCAGGAAGAAGATATTGTTACTTTCCGCAGTCCGGGCCCGGGGGGGGGGGGGGGGGGGGGGGGGGGGGGGGAAGCGCTGAGTCACTCCGGGGCGTGGCGCCTCGGCCGTCCCCCGCACCTGAGCCATCAGACAGACACAACAGAAGGGGCTCGAGCTGGAGGGTGCGCCCACGTGCCACAAACTCCTGGCACCACGGGCCCTCTTTCCCCACAGTATTCCTCGCCCGGGCAGGAGCGCAGGGACCCAGCTCTGTCTCCTGCACGGAGGAGTAACCTGGGGCCGCGCCCCGGCCCCGCGTCCTCACGCCGCAACAGGAGCAGGGCAGCCACCAGGGCAGCCGCCGCCGCGCTCAGCACCGCGGGCCCGGGCATCCGGGAAGCCCTCGTTCCCTGCAGCTGCCCCCGACCGGCCGGCCCGAGGTGGGTGGGGATGGGGGGGTCGGTGATGGCCAAGTCCGCGCCTAGTCGCCGTGGTCTTCCGGGTGACTTCGCCGAGCCGCTGCCGCGCCCCGCCCACAGGGGCGGGGTACAGGGAAGGGCGCGCGGGGCCTCCCAGCCGCGGGGAAGGTGGGCCTCAGAGCACGTGCGGGGCGCCCGGCTAGGGGTAAACCTCCGGACGTCTTTCTGAATGTCAGGGCTCTCTGGGACCTTCTCCCAGGCCTTCTTTCTCACCACCTGGGCTTCTCTCACCGAGATCCTAGCCAATAGACATCCCAGACTTGACTTTTGTTGGTATCCCGGACTGTAATTTCAATTGCGTGATTTCAACTGTGTATTGGACGTCTACAAATTCACCACGTCTACAACTTAAGTCTCCTCACCCAACATCCCTAAGCAAAAATAAACCAAACCCATTCCTTGCCTCTCTTGGACACACACCCCACACATGTCCCCTCTCAGGTCAGAAATCAGGCTATCCCTTTTGACTCCTTTCTCCTGTCCTTTCTACATATCAGATTTATCACCAAGTCCTGCCATCCTGTCTGCCTTCCAAATATTTCTCTCATGTAATGCAAACTCTCACCATATCTCATCAGGATAACTGGTCTCCCTGCCCAGCTCCTAGCCCACTTTTGTCTCCTAGATGGTTGAGCCAGTGTGACTTTCCACACCTGATTATGCCCCATAACCCAGATCAGTGGGCTCTAACTTAACTACGAGAGTGCTTCCAAAAGTTGGTGGAAAAATAGAATTAGAAGGTAACGCAAATACTTCCATGAACTTTCTGAAGACCTCTCTTATCTACACTGAGCCTGTCCTGGATCTTGGAAGTCCTGGACAGGGGTTAGACAGGAATCTGAACGATAGAATTAAAGGGTGTTGTGAACATTGGCCATTCCTTCCAGTCTAGAAGCCAAATGAAGCATACATTCTTGTATCTCCTAGGGGGAGTTATTCTATGGAGGCTCGACCTAGGCTCAGCAAATCAGATGCTCTCACATAGGTTTTTCACTTTGGGGAGAGTAATAAAAAGATGCAGTGAAAGCCTGCCGCAGACTTCGGCTGGGTGGGGCAAGAGTATAGAATGATTGCATCCTAGGGTCCACCAGTGATCTGATGGTATGATCTTGTCTACCTCCCTTTATTCCTGCCTGTTTTCAGAGCCTGTTCTGAATACTTCCTGTTTTCTTCCAATAAATCAATTTTCTGCTTAAGCCAACCAGATCTATTCTGTTGCTTGCAGTCAAAAACCTTGACTGATAGAAGAGCAGAGTGGATCATCTCTTCCTGGCCTGTCACAGTGCTTGGACTCTCTCCTTTGAGTTCCTAAAGTTTTTCTTCTAAATTGCAACATAAAACCTTGTCAGCTATTGCTGTCTTAGGAATTAATTTATCAAATCTGTCGTAGAGACTATTAATTGTAGCCTTGTGTCCATTTTTTCCTTCTTTCTTTTTGCTTTAAAAATGTGGCATAATTAATATACAATACAATGCACAGACCCTAAATGTTCAGTTTCATGATTTTAGAAAACTCTACATAAACCTAGGTAACCACCACCAAAAACAATATATAGAATATGTCTATCATCCGAAAAATTGTGCCTTCATTCCTCTTTTCTTGGCAATCCCTCCCCACCCCAGAGGCAACCACTGTCAGATCACTATCATCATAGATTAGTTTTGCCTGTTCTAGAACTTCATTTAAAGGGAATCACACAACATGCACTCTTTCATGTCTCAGTTTTTTTGCTTAACATCTGTTTTTAATATTTATCCTTATGTTTTTAGGGCTGCATCGTGACTTCTGTGGGCCCTAAGCACTTTAAGGGCTCCTTCTTTCATTAAAAAAATCTCCCACTGGGTTTGTTATTTTCCACCTGTGACTGTGCTGTGTTCAGATGTTCTGTCCATGGTCACTAGCCAAAAATATATATGTGTGCGTGTGTGTGTGTGTAAATATATGTGTGTGTGTGTGTGTGTGTGTGTATATTACATCTTAACTATATTGCTATAAAGATGAATATATCAATATTATGTAATAAAACATTTTCTTCAACCTGAAAGTTCATTTTCACGGACCCCAGAACTGTGCCTACTGAGCCTACTGTGCCAAATGGTAAGTCAGCTCTGATTGTTTCAGGTATCAGTTGTTCATTCTTTTATATTGCTGAGTAACTTTCCAGTATTCCAGTATGAATATCCCACGATGTGTTTGAACATTCTCCTGTTGATGGACATTTGGTTTGTTTCCATTTTGGTGCTATTGTGAATAAGGCTTCTGTGAACATTCTTGTACCAGTCTTTCTGTGGACATATGTTTTCAGTAAATATAGGTAAATATCTAGGAGAGGAATAACCAAAGAGTTCTCTGTGGTGGATGTACCATTTTATACTCCCTCCCACTTGGTATCATCAATCTTTTTAATTTTAGCCATTCAGTGATCAATGGCTCTTTGTCTTCCTTTTACCAATAGAGATTGAGTTTTATTAGAATCCATGGCTGCTCATTTAGATTCTGTATTTCCCAGCATCATTTGCAAGCCAGTGTGACCATGTGACAATGATTTAGCTACTGAGATGCAAGCAGAGGTAATACAAGGGATCTTCAAAAAGTTCATGGAAAATTCATATTATGGAAAAAACTATGCATGGATTTCAAAAATTTTTTGCACCAAAATAAATTTGTACTAACTTGTTATAACATGTCTGAACAGGATCTCATCTGAGGCACTAAGAAGGATAAGACATCAGTGTGAAAAGAGCCCCTGTCAGAGCATCATGAATTGTGCTAAAATTAGGGCAAGAACAAACATCAGATTTATTGTGAAGCTTGGGTAGAAGAACAGTGAAATCATTGATGCTTCACAAAAGTTTATGGAGACAATGCCGCAAAGAAATCAGCAGTTTTACAAGTAGATAACTCATTTTAAGAAGGGACAAGATGATGGTGAAGATGAAGGCCACGGCAGCAGACCATCCACATTAATTTGCAAGGAAAAAACTAATTTTGTGCATGCCCTAATTGAAGAGGACCGATAGTAGAAACCATAGGCAACACCATAGACATCTCAGTTGGCTCAGCTTACACAATTCTGATTGAAAAATTACAGTTGAGCAGACTTTCTGGTTTGTGAGTGCCAAAACTGTTGCACCCAGATCAGCGTAGAACTTTCCATGGGAATTTTAAACAAGTGGGATCAAGATTCTGAAGCATTATAATACCATAAGGTTTATATCCCTGTACCGGCCAGCTGCCTAATAAACAAACAAACAAACAAAAGAAGAATCTGAAGCATTTCTTTGAAGAATTGTAACAGGAGATGAAACATACCTTTACCAGTATGATCCTGAAGACAAAGCACAAGCTTCAAGGAACATGCTAACTTGCGTAAAGATGGTGAGTATTGTAGGGACACACATAACCTCTAATAGAGACAAAATCTCAGAGAAATCTGAAAACAGGATCTGCTGTAGGATAGGGTCTTATGGAGACTGGAACTGTATTTAGGTCAAATCTGGGATCCACAGGAAAAGAGATCCATGCATCTTCGCTTTAGAGCTATATTTTTAGTTTCATACCCTAATTAAGACTTTCTGTGTCAAGGGATTGAAACCCCAATTCAAAATGTCTTGAGCAAAAAAAAAAAAAAAAAAGAAGGAAATACACTGGCTCATGTAACTGAAGAATTGGTGTGGGTGATAGTCTTGAGCATGACCAGAGCCAGGTGGTCTGCTGATGGGGCTGGAACCCATCCCTCCCTGTCCCTTGGCTCTGCTTTCCTTCCTGTCTTACTCTCTGACCCCACGAGATGACCAGAAGGCTGTGAGCAGCACCAGCCCTTCACACTCTTTTTCAGTCAGGGTCAAATATAGAGAAGATAAGGCACTCAACGTGGGTAACGTGAAGAAAGTGTACTCAATGGATTATGCTTAAAAGAGCAAAGGCAAGGATTGGCTACCAAAACCTAGACGGAGGGAGCTGTCTCACAGGAACTGAGATGTTCGGTAGAGGAATGGAGCCAACTTGCAGCAACCCTACAAGATGAGTCATGGGGAACTCTTCCCCATCCCTCTGACCTCCTGCTGGGACTCCTCATTGACTGAATTCAACTAGATGCCAGAGGGAACTTACATTGTGCAGACCCATTTTCTTCAGCGGGTTTTCTTCAGTAGGGTGGAGAAATAGATTTTTCAAGATATCAAGTGCATCCTCCCAGGTTCAAGTTGAGCAGAAAAGTGCACAATTGTAAGCAAAAGTCCCCATCTGTATCTCCTTAGTTCTGATTGAGTTTTCTGACTGTCACTGTGGCCCAGGGAATGAAGCCTGGGCGGGGCTAACTCCTCTTACAGGTCTGAGAGTAGGGGCGGAGGTAGTGTTCCCAAGGAAAGCAAAGGTCACTATACAGGAAGAAAGGAGAATGGGTGTTAAATGGCATCTAAAGTGGCCATATTTCTTGCCTATTTATTATCCCATTCATTCATAAATATATATGCTGAATAATTTTTGCAAAGGAGAGCTGTAAATAAATGTGGCATGGCTAGGATATCTGGTTGGGCGTAGAGAGGTTGGATTTGGTAGATGCAGGTGTCTAGAAGAAATTATTGTAATTTTCCCAATTATAGAAGAAATACAATCATGAATTGTATTCAACAATTTAGCTAGCTGATTTAGTGTATCTGTCAGTTTCTCAACAGTAATTTTTTACCTTTTTGAAAGTGGTGGGGAGGGAGAGCCATTTGCACATATGCCCACATTTCCTGCCATGCTAATTATTTTTATTTTCTAGATGAAGGAGTTGAGTCACATGTCTGTTAAATATATGGTCTAAGATCATAGAGTTAAATCCAGTGCCAAGACAAAACCTAGGTATCCAGATCAAAGACAAGATCATTAGTAATGCCTGTTTGATTCTAGAGTCTATTTCAGAAAAGTATAATTCTTCTTGTTTATAGATGATAGTGCAATATTTTTTGTATTATTCAGTTTCCCTAGCACTCCTGAGTGTGTTCTCTCACTGATCTCAGGGAATAACTTGTGCAAAGGCACTGTGGTATGTAGGAGTATGGCTGGTTTTGAGAAGGCAGAAAACCAATAAGCTTTAAATGGACAGATGGAGCCATGGGGCAGGGGTGGGGGAGAGGAGACTGGAGAGGGAGGTAGAGGCCAGACAGTGCAGGATCTTATAAGATAAATGATCATTTATAATTATCATTTAATTTTAATTTTTTAAATTTAGTAAACTTGACTTCTTATATTTATTTTTTATGGTTTTATTCTATTTAAGGTAGTGGCATATTATCTTAATTACTATTAATACATTTATTAGTACTTGTTACTATTAATATATTTAATACATTTTATAAAAGTGAGGAAATTTTAAAAATATATATTAAGTGCAGGTGAGTATATACTTCATATGGGATATGACAAATTCATGAAGGTAGTATCTGAATCTCCACTGTAACTGTTGAGGGTGAGAAATCCTATTATGGTAATTGAAAGGTAGGGTCATGAAGAGGTGCTTATACTGTGAGGACAATTCCATAGTGAATGGATTAATCCATTTGATGGTTTAATGGTGGTCATGAAAGTGGATCTGATGGCTTTAAAAGGAGAGCATGTGAGACGCTCTCTCTCCCCCTCTCTCTCTGCTCTGCCATCCACCAGGCAAAACCCCGCATCCCTGTGTAAAGTCACCACCAGTAAGGCCCTCACCAGGTGTGTTCCCTGGACTTTGGACTTCCCAGCCTCCAAAACTATAAACAATAAATATTGTTTCTTTACAAATTATCTGTGTTGGAGGGGGCAGGACTGAAGCCGTGTCAGGACCTAAAACCACATGGGCTATAGACAAATTTTTAAAAGACAGTTATTTTCTTGGCATGCATTTCTGAGTTCCCTCTTATGGTTATTTGATATTTTGAACCTTGGTTATGGGGTAAGATGACATTATTTACATAAATGTAAAGTTGTCTTCCAGCCAGCCTGAAGCTGCAGACTCACAACAAGGCACATACTATCCAGCAGGACCCTAAGATAAGTTCGGAAGCAGAAATCAGATGGTGCCTTGGCGAGACTTTGCACCTGGCCCCTTGCACAGAGTGCCCATCACTCACATCTCCCTCCCTCCTGCTCTTCATTTCCCATGTTCCGTTCTTCGAACACCTCTTTAAAATCCCCTGAGTAAATCTGAGTCTTTGAGATGGCTGTAGTCTGGCCATCCCTCCTTCAGGTTTACTAGAGAGATGGATGAGCCTAACATCTCTCCTCAGGTCACCAGTATCCTGAATAAAAGCCGACTTCCAATTTCACGAGCATTTGACTTCTGAGTGGTTTGTTTTTGAAAGGAGGCTGGCAGCCAGAGCTGTGTGTCCAGTACACTAGTTTCAGGTATTTCTGTTATAAGCAACAGAAACGGACTAATACGCTGCCTCTGTCTTCACGTGGCCTACTCCTCTGTGTTTCTGTGTCTTTTTTTCTCTCTCTCATAAGGAAGCTTGTCATTGGATTTAGGGCCCACCTGGATAACCCAGGATGATCTTATCTGAAGATCCTTAATTACATCTGTAAAGACCCTTTTTCCGAAGGTCACACTCCCAGGTTGCAGGGGTTGGACACATCCTTTTGGGGGCCACCATTCAACCCACTACAGATAGCAAACAGAATAAATCGTTATCAAATTTTAAGCAACAGTGTTGCTTGTTGAACTCTATACTTAACAGATAAAGATTAAACTGAAAGAAGTGTGCACAGAAGGGATAAAGACAGGGAAGGGCTTCTGGTAGAAGCTCTTCCTGTAGTAACCTACAGGAGGAGGGTATGAGCCAGAGCAGCCGCTGCAGGAACAAAGAAGAGGTAATGCATAGGAAAGATCTTATTTTAAAAAAAATCAACCTTGGTTATTTGAAGTTCTCTTCAACAACATGTAAAGAGCATAAATTTTCAAGTTATAAGACCAAGGTATAAGCCCCAGCTTCTACACAGACTAGCTGTGTATACTTGGTCAAGTCCTTAGTTTTAGTATACTCATCTATAAATTGAAAGTAATGGCAAAACCTACTTACTGCACAGGTTTACAGCAAAGTTTGAATTAGATACTACATGGGAGAGCAATATAAGCTCGCAGTTAAGAGTACAGGCCATGGCATTAATGCGCCTGGTTTAAAATCCTGGCTCTACCACTCATTAGCTCAGTGACTTTGGGCAATTTCCCTAGCTTTTCTATTCCTTGATTTTCTCATCTGTGAAATGGGAATGATAATAGTTACCTTACTCATGAAGTTTCCTTTGGAGGATTAAATGAGATGATCCAAATAAACTACTTAGTATCTAGCATATAATAAGCACTGAATAAATATTAACAATTATCTTATTATGAGAAAGAACTTTGTAAATTTCAAAGTACTATAGTGGTAATTGTAATTCTTGCTACACATAGGCATCTCTTGAAGCTTTAGAAAAATAAAGATGCCTGGGCTTGCCCTGGACCTACTGAATCAAGATCAGCAGTTTTTAAAGCTTGTCAGGTGATTCGTCTGCCCAGTTAAAGGAGAAATTCACTGTGGAAAGACATGTTTTTAGGATCCATTTCCTAATAATATCTATAAAGAGAACAAACAGTCTTCACCTGAGATAAGCACTGACTAGAGTAACACGCAGAGAGGAAAACCAAGTTTAGTCTGTAAAGATGTGTGTGTGTCTGTATGTTTGCATATGTGCATGCACCGTGCAGAAAATAAATCCAGTTTCAGTTTCACATAACTCCACTCCTGGAAGCATCAGCAGTCTTGATTAGTTGCGGCTACAAAGCACGAGAGGGCGCCAGAGAAGGTGGAAATGTTTTATTTTCCAGGGACCACTCGCTATTGGAAAAATCCCTTTGATCTTCACTTAAAAGGATGCTTACTATTAGTTCCACTGATTTTCTAAAAATGGAGTGGTTTATGTGTGTAAGTTTATTAGCCCCACATTTGGTGGGGCTGGGGGTAGTTCACAAGTGAAAAAAGGTAAAATAAGTAAGCAATGTTAGAGAATGCAGAAGGTAAATGAAGTTTCTAGTGATGAATTAATTTACTTATCAAACATTGATTAGTTGTGAGCCTAGATGCTATGGAGATGTATTAGTCCATTTTGTGTTGCTTATAACAAAATACACAGAACTGGGGAATTATAAAGAAAAACAAAATTTATTGCTTACGGTATCTAAGGCTGGGAAGTCCAAAGTCCATCTGGTGGTGGTGACAGTGACCCAGGGATCTCACATTGCAAGATGGTGGAAGCAGAGAGAGCAGAGAGAGTGAGGCAGACTCTCCTCTTCTTTTAAAGCCCTCAGAACCACACCTCTGACCACCATTTTTAATCCACTCACTACTGCACGGTCCTACAATCCAATCACCTCTTCAAGGCTCCACCTTTCAATTAATGTAGTGGATTGATTAATGTCCCCCCAAAACTCACTGAAGCTTGAATTGTGTCCCCCAAGTTTTATGTATTAGAAACTTAGGCCCCACTGTGACTGTTAAGAGGGTAGGATATCCTATTATGGTAATTGCCATAGATTAGTTCCTGCCACCCAGATTAGTTCTTGGCACTAAGTAGACGCTCAATACATATTGAGTAAATACATTGAAATGCTCTTTATAGCAGAGAGAAGGGCAAACATATCCTTGGAGCTTGGGGAATGCCAAAACAAGTTATTTCTATGAAATCATACGTATTTTCTTACAAATTTATGCAGTTTTGTACTCTGCTTCGTCATCTATTAGTATTGGTGATAGCAATTGTGATAGCAGTTGCAGTGGACAGCTGTTGTTTTCCACTTCTCGGCATCTATTCACACTCCCTTTGTGACCCAGCCCTCCGCATTCCGTCGCACAGGTGCCTCTAGCCTGGACTCCACCTTCAGCTCCATGGGTGGGCATATGATTCACTTCTAGCCAAGCTGAATGTTTCTCCCCCCCCCCACTACAGGAATTGTTTTAGGGTCAGGCACATTTCTCAATCAGAGCTGGCAAGACATAATTTTTGTATTTGGCTGTGATTACTGAAGAGAGAGATACACTGTCTCTCCCACCGGACCTAGAGCTGTGAGGATATTTGTCTATGCAGGGGAGGCAAAACATCTTTTCCTTCTATCCTTTTAAGTTCTCAGCTGAGGGCCCTGCAACAAATGACAGAGTAACAAGAGAAAATCATACAAATTTATTTAATATCAGTTTTATGTGACATGGCGCCTACATAAGAAATAAAGACCGGAAGAAGTGGTTAAATCTGAGCATTTTTTTGCTAGGTCTGATGGAGTGGAAGGTCATGGAAATATGTGATAGGACACAGGGTATGAACTGAAGGTAGTAAACTGAGGGAAACTGAGCAATGCCTGTTCCTCTCAGTGTCCCCCCATCTTCAGAGATAAGGACGCTCCTTTCTTCCAAGGATAGGGAGGGCACCTCTCACCTGAGGGCCTTTGACCTGCTTCAGGGGAGAAGGGTGGGGCAAGGTCAGAGAGTCCTTTTTGTCAGATCTTTAATTCCTTCAGCTTAAAATATTTAATATGCCAAGGTGCCATATTTTGGGGTAGTGTGTCCTGAATTACATCACCTAATGCAAGCCATCATGTCACCTTGGGAAGAGGATCTGTCCAGGAAGGAAGTCAGGACAGAAGTAGAGCAGGTTCAGGCAACAGAGAGAAAAATTGGGTCCTAAGGCATTGATATGATTGTGCAGGCCAATGAATTCTTTTTTGTCTCAATCACTTGCAACAGAAAGAATCCCAACTGATACAGCAGCTACACTTATTAATTTCTTACTTAACGTCAGTTACTGTGCTAAATGCTTTCTATTTCTTATCTCTTTTATCTTTTAATTTTCATAATAGTTCTATGAAGTAGAAATGAGATAGGTACTAATATTATTGGGAAACAGAGCATAAGAACAATTAAATAACTCCTCCAAGGTCACGAAATTTATAAATGGAAGAAACAGGATTTGAATCCAGTTCCAGTCTTACTCTTATTACAAAACTGGTATTCCCAGAAGTGACACACATATCCCTTAATATAACACATGTTTAAAAAAAAATATGACCTCAGTTGGTTAAGGCTCTATATAATACTGGTGCGTTTCCATACTCAAACCTTCACTGACCTCTCCTTGCCCTGAGTACTGGTTAGGGTCGCCATAGTCAGAGCCACCAAATTTATCCCCCCATTACCGTGCTATGTTATTTACTCATTGTCTTACTAGAATGAACATTCTATGAAGGCACGGTCTTTGTTTCACTCATTGTTATATCCCCAACACCTAGAATGGTGCCTGACCACCATAGGCATTAAATAAAATTAAATATTAAATAAATATCAACCAAGCTTATTTCTCTCGGGTTCCATAGCAGGATTCTGTGTGCATCTGAGTAGTGCGTTAAAACTGAGTATGAGAGGGCCGAGCCCGTGGCGCACTCGGTAGCGTGCTGCGCTAGCAGCGCGGCGACGCTCCCGCCGCGGGTTCGGATCCTATATAGGAATGGCCGGTGCACTCACTGGCTGAGTGCCGGTCACGAAAAAGACAAAAAAAAAAAAAAAAAAAAAAAAAACTGAGTATGAGAGATCCTAAGATGACGGTGGCTGCGGTGGTTGGCACGGAGTAGCTGAGGTGGAAAAGGCGGCCACTGGGCCTTAGGCAGCCGGGAAACTTGTGGACCTTCCTCTTGCCGTCTCTTAAGTGAGGACCGCTGCTGGTGGCCGGTCGTGGGGGCTGACCGCCACTTTGCCCTTGGCAGGAGAGGCTGCCTCATTTACAGGCAACAGCTTTGAAGTATGGAGCAGAAAAAGAACAGTTTCTTAGCTGCAAAAGCGAGTCTCTAAACAGGGAACACGGAGATGGGGCCGCTGTTGACGCAGCCAGGATCCCGGAGGCCGGGGCCGCGCTGAAGGCGGCCAGCTGTCCTATTCAGGATTCGAGGTTTCAGGCCGGCATAAAAGAAGATTCCTGGGAGCGCTCAGGCTGTGCTGGGACCGACTGAGCAGCCCGAGGTGGCGGCGGCCGAGAACGGGACGGCGACAAAGCAGAGGCAGAGAGGGAGCTGCCGACCCAGCACAGCCCTGTGAGTGACCCCTGGCCCGGCCCTGCTCGGGGGGCAGATGCCCGCCCGGCTTCCGCCTGCCCCACTGTGCCACTCACCGGCCCCGGGGCTGCCTCCATTTTCTCAGGTGGTAGCGGCTCCGGCCCGGCTCGGCCAAGCCTGTCCTCCTCGCCCGGCTCGGCTCCTCACTGAGCCTTCCCACTTGCTTGCCCCAGCGCGGGGCTTCCCGGGGCCTGTGGGCTGGCCTCCCCTCCTAAACCCTCTGCAGTTCTCTGGTGGGGCTGGTGGCGTGGGGTGTCCCCGGCCACCATCGGGAGGGCAAGGAAGTACGGGCTGGGCCGACTGTCACTCCACTGCACCCTGGGCTCCAGCCCCTGGTAAACTTCCTGTTACCGGGAGGCAGATACCATCTCTGCGGCCACCAGTTCGGAAAAACACTTAACCGATTTCTGGTTAGGAATAGTGTGGTCTGAGAGTTCGTGAGTTTGCTTGAACCTGCTGGAGAGCTGACTGAGGTCAGGCACCGGACTCTGTCCATGCCAGGGGGATTCAAAGGTGAACCGTGTGCTGTGGGCTCCTCCCCCGAGGAGCTCACGCTCTGGTGCGGGAGATAAGACAAGTACACAAATAACCGCAATACCAGGAGGAAGGTGATAAGTCCCGAGAAAGATCTACACAGTGCTACAAAGGCACCCAGAGTGACCGGTCGTCTGCGCCTAGCAGAAACCTGGTAGACTTCCTGGGCGATGCGGTGCTGAGCAGGGTCTTGAAGGCCCAGCTGATAAACGAGGGTTGCAGAAGACATGTCCCAGGCCAGCCCAGTGTGCACAGAGTGGGGAGACATCCGGCTAGGGAGGTGGAGACTCGACACAAACCACACACCCTGTGGGGTCACCACTGCATGATCCAATAGCCCAAGCCAGAGCGCACGGAACAGGGAGAAGTCCTGCACGGGAAGTGGAAGCTCAACAGAGACCACACACCCTGCGGTACCGCCCTATGATCCAGCAGCCCAGCAGAGTCCAAGCTGACCAGAGAGGTGGCTCCCTGGAGAGGCCCAAGAACCGAGGCAACCACACACACAAGGTACTAGAGGCTAACTGAGCAGTCACGGAGGTAGCCATACCAAATTGGCAACCACAGCAACATCTTAGTTAGTCAATAGTCTCAAACTTGTGGACTGTGAAACCCCCTGCCACAATGAATAAACATCAAAAAAAAAAAAAAAATACCAGAAATACAAAAAATCAAGAAAGTACACCACCAAAAGTTAATAAATCTCAAACTCTAGACGCTATAGAACAAGAAGCCCTTGAAATGACTGACAAGGAATTTCGAGTGATAATTCTAAGGAAACTGAATGAGATACAAGAAAACTCAGCTAGACATCATGATGAAATGAGGAAAAGTATACAGGACCTGAAAGAGGAAATGTACAAGGAAATCAATGTCCTGAAAAAAAAGGTACCAGAACGTGCTGAACTGAAGAAGTTATTCAGCGAAATAAAAAACACAATGGAGAGTTTAACAAGCAGTCTTGTTGAAGTTGAAGAGAGAACCTCTGAACTTGAAGATGGGCTGTTTGAAATAACACAAGCAGACAAAAAGAAAGAAAAAAGAATCAAAGACATTGAAGAAAATCTTAGAGAGATATCAGACAACCTTAAGCACTCAAATATCTGAGTCATGAGTATCCCAGAAGGGGAGGAAAATGGAGATTGCATTGAAAACATATTCAACAAAATAGTGGCAGAAAACTTCCGAGGTATAGGAAAAATCACAGATCTTCAGATCCAGGAAGCTCAACGATCTCCAAACATATTCAACCCAAAAAGGCCTTCTCCAACACATGTTATAGTCAAATTGGCAAAACTCAGAGACAAAGAGAGAATCTTAAAAGCTGCAGGAGAGAAGCGTCAAATCACCTATAAGGGAGCCCCAATCAGGCTAACATCAGACTTTTCATCACAAACCCTAAAAGCTAAAAAGGAATGGGATGATATATTCAAAATACTAAAAGACAGGGTTTTCCAGCCAAGAATACAATACCCTGCAAGGCTATCCTTCCGAAAAGAAGGGCAAATAGTATATTTCTCAGACAGACAAAAACTGTGGGAGTTCACTACCACACGACCACCCTTACAAGAAATCCTCAAGGGAGTACTGGGTTTGGTTCCTGAAAAATAGCTACCACTGCCATAAAAACCCAAGAAAAATCAAAACCCACTAGTATAATAAAAATGGCATTCATGCAGAGAAAACAAACAAACAAAAACGCTATCTACAACCTAAGGAACCAACAAACACAGAAAACAAACAGTAAATCAGAAAGCAAGGAACAAAAGACACCTAAGACAACCAAACAACCAATAAAATGCTAGGAATAAATTAACACCTTTCAATAACAACTCTGAATGTAAAAGGCTTAAATTCCCCAATCAAAAGACACAGACTGGCTGACTGGATCAAAAAGGAGGACCCAACTATATGCTGCCTACAAGAGACCCACCTCACCCATAAAGATTCACATAGACTAAGAGTGAAAGGGTGGAAAAAGATTTACCATGCAAACAGAAAAGAAAAACGAGCTGGAGTAGCTATTCTTATATCTGACAAAATAGACTTTAAACTAAAAACCATAAAAAGAGACAATGAGGGACACTACTTAATGATAAAAGGACTGATCCATCAAGAAGACATAACAATCCTAAATATGTACGCACCCAATGTTGGAGCAGCCAGATTTATAAAACAAACTCTATTAGACCTAAAGAAGGAAATAGACACTAATACCATAATAGCAGGGGACCTGAACACCCCCCTGTCAATATTAGACAGATCATCTAGGCAAAGAATCAGTAGAGAAACACAAGATCTAAACAATACTCTAGACCAATTGGAATTGGCAGATATCTACAGAACATTCCATCCTACAACCTCAGAGTATTCATTCTTCTCATCAGCACATGGATCATTCTCCAGGATAGATCACATATTAGGTCACAAATCAAG
Source organism: Cynocephalus volans (assembly GCF_027409185.1). Taxonomy (NCBI): domain Eukaryota; kingdom Metazoa; phylum Chordata; class Mammalia; order Dermoptera; family Cynocephalidae; genus Cynocephalus; species Cynocephalus volans. The sequence goes on along the minus strand of NC_084463.1, from coordinate 120,057,730 downwards.
TCTCAATAAATTAAAAAAAATGGAATTATCCCATATATTTTCTCAGACCACAATGGATTAAAACTAGAAATTAATAACAAACGAAACTCTGGAAACTATACAAACACATGGAAATTAAACAGCATTCTACTTAATGGCATATGGTCCAAGAAGAAATCAAGCAGGAAATCAAAAAATTTACTGAAACTAATGAAAATAATGATACATCATACCAAAACCTGTGGGATACTGCAAAAGCAGTATTAAGGGGGAAATTTATTGCATTAAATGCTCACATCAGAAGAATGGAAAGATGGCAAGTGAACAACCTAACACTTCACCTTAAAGAACTAGAAAAACAAAAACAATCCAAATCTAAAGTTAGCAGACGGAAAGAAATCATTAAGATCCGAGCAGAACTGAATGAAATTGAAAATCAAAAAACAATTCAAAAGATCAATGAATCAAAAAGTTGGTTTTTTGAAAAGATAAATAAAATTGACAAACCATTAGCATGGCTAACAAAAAAAAGAAGAGAGAAGACTCACATAAAAAAATTAGAAATGAAAAAGGCGATATTACAACTGATTCATCTGAAATACAAGGAATCATTCGAGACTACTATAAACAACTATATGCCAACAAATTTCAAAATCTGGAGGAAATGGATAAATTTCTGGACACACACAAGCTCCCAAAACTGAACCATGAAGACGTAGAAAATTTGAACAGACCAATAACAATAAAGGAGATTGAAGCTGTTATCAGAAGGCTCCCAACAAAGAAAAGCCCAGGACCAGATGGATTCACAGCAGAATTTTACCAAACATTCAAAGAGGAATTGACACCGATTCTTTACAAACTATTCCAAAAGATTGAAACGGACGCAAATCTCCCAAACTCATTCTATGAAGCAAACATCATCCTGATACCAAAACCAGGTAAAGATATAACCAAAAAAGAAAACAACAGGCCGATATCCTTGATGAATATAGATGGAAAAATCCTCACTAAATTACTAGCAAACAGAATACAGCAACACATACATAAAATTATTCACCACGATCAAGTGGGATTCATCCCAGGGATGCAAGGTTGGTTCAACATACGCAAATCAATAAATGTGATACACCATATTAATAAACTCAAACAGAAGGACCATATGATCATCTCTATAGATGCTGAAAAAGCATTTGATAAAATTCAGCACTCATTCATGACAAAGACCCTCTATAAGTTAGGTATAGAGGGAAAGTATCTCAACATAATTAAAGCCATATATGACAAACCCATTGCCAATATCATCCTGAATGGGGAAAAGCTGAAAGCTTTTCCTTTAAGAACAGGAACTAGACAAGGATGCCCACTCTCAACCACTCCTATTCAACATAGTGTTGGAAGTACTAGCCAGAGCAATCAGAGAAGAGAAGGAAATAAAGGGCATCCAGATTGGAAAAGATGAAGTCAAACTGTCCCTGTTTGCAGATGACATGATCCTATATATCGAACAGCCTAAAACCTCTACAAAAAAACTCTTGGAATTGATAAATGATTTCAGCACAGTAGCAGGATACAAAATCTACACACAAAAATCAGTAGCATTTCTTTTCTCCAGTAGTGAACATGCAGAACGAGAAATCAAGAAAGCCTGCCCATTTACAATAGCCACTCAAAAAATAAAATACTTAGGAATTGAGTTAACCAAGGAGGTGAAAAATCTCTATAATGAGAACTACAAACCACTGCTGAGAGAAATTAGAGAGGATACAAGAAGATGGAAAGATATCCCATGCTCTTGGATTGGAAGAATCAACATAGTGAAAATGTCCATACTACCCAAAGTGATATACAAATTCAATGCAATCCCCATCAAAATTCCAAAGACATTTTTCTCAGAAATGGAAAGAACTATCCAGACATTTATACGGAATAATAAAAGACCACGCGTACCCAAAGCAATGCTGAGCAAAAAAAATAAAGCTGGAGGCATAACACTACCCGACTTTAAGCTATACTACAAAGGTATAATAACCCAAAAAGTATGGTACTGGCATAAAAACAGACACACTGATCAATGGAATAGAATAGAGAATCCAGAAATCAACCCAAACACTTATTGCCATCTGATCTTTGACAAAGGCACCAAGCCTATTCACTGGGGAAGGGACTGCCTCTTCAGCAAATGGTGCTGGGATAACTGGATATCCATATGCAGGAGAATGAAACTAGACCCATACCTCTCACCATATACTAAAATCAACTCAAAATGGATTAAGGATTTAAATATACACCCTGAAACAATAAAACTTCTTAAAGAAAACATAGGAGAAACACTTCAGGAAATAGGACTGGACACAGACTTCATGAATACGACCCCAAAAGCACGGGCAACCAAAGGAAAAATAAACAAATGGGATTATATCAAACTAAAAAGCTTCTGCACAGCAAAAGAAACAATTAACAGAGTTAAAAGACAACCAACAGAGTGGGAGAAAATATTTGCAAAATATACATCTGACAAAGGATTAATATCCAGAATATATAAGGAACTCAAACAACTTTACAAGACGAAAACAAGGAACCCAATTTAAAAATGGGCAAAAGAGCTAAGTAGGCATTTCTCTAAGGAAGATATACAAATGGCCAACAGACATATGAAAAAATGCTCAACATCACTCAGCATCCGGGAAATGCAAATCAAAACCACACTGAGATACCATCTAACCCCAGTTTGGATGGCTAAAATCCAAAAAACTCTGAACGATAAATGCTGGTGAGGTTGTGGAGAAAAAGGAACTCTCATACATTGTTGGTGGGACTGCCAAATGGTGCAGCCTCTATGGAAAATGGTATGGAGGTTCCTCAAACAATTGCAGATAGATCTACCATACGACCCAGCTATCCCACTGCTGGGAATATACCCAGAGGAATGGAAATCATCAAGTCGAAGGTATACCTGTTCCCCAATGTTCATCGCAGCACTCTTTACAATAGCCAAGAGTTGGAACCAGCCCAAATGTCCATCATCAGATGAGTGGATACGGAAAATGTGGTACATCTACACAATGGAATACTACTCAGCTATAAAAACGAATGAAATACTGCCATTTGCAACAACATGGATGGACCTTGAGAGAATTATATTAAGTGAAACAAGTCAGGCACAGAAAGAGAAATACCACATGTTCTCACTTATTGGTGGGAGCTAAAAATTAATATATAAATTCACACACACACACACACACACACACACAAAACCGTGGGGGGGGAAGATATAACAACCACAATTACTTGAAGTTGATACGACAAGCAAACAGAAAGGACATTGTTGGGGGGGGAGGGGGGGAGGGAGAAGGGAGGGAGGTTTTGGTGATGGGGAGCAATAATCAGCCACAATGTATATTGACAAAATAAAATTTAAAAAAATAATAATAATAAAAAACCAAAATAAATAAATAAATAAATTTCAGAAAAAAAATAAATAAAACTGAGTATGAATGTTCCCAAACACTGTTCTAGACTCTTTCCCTAAGGGCAAGGCAGGGTCTACATTCTTGGCAACATTGTAATGGAACTGGCCCCAGCACAGAAGACTAAAAGATCTGGGTCTCATCCTAGCTCTGCCACTCACCAGCTTTGCAGACTTAGGCAAATCCTTTTGCGTCCTTTTTTGTGAGGATCATATTATACGGTTAAGAAAAGACTGAAAAACCAAGCGTGATATATAAGGGAAGGTATAAATTGGACTCATACCATTTCTGGGTAAAAAAGTTTAAAAATTTAATTTTGATGACTGAATTCCTTATATTGGTTGCCTATATGGGTAGCATAGGATTTGGCTGAATGCAAATTGGAAAAAATTCAACCAAATATGATTCAGAAGAAAGCAATTTGGTTGAAATTAAGTTGGTTCATAGGTAAATTTGGTCAAAATAACAGTTTGATGATGAAAATTTAATTTTTTCAATTATTAATTTTACAAAAATTGGTTAGTTTGGTTTATCCTGGCAAGGAAGTCTTTTTACATCTTTTAACATTTTTGTCGTTTTAAAAAGTATCTCAGAGTTTTTTCTTCTTAAGTCATTTTGAGGACATCTTTGATTTGGGATTTTCATCAGTTTGGCCATTGATTTCAAATGTGGTTCCTCTCAGGAGATCTGATTAACATTGATTAATTATTTATAACTGGGAATTCATACTTGAGTAATTATAAAAATAAATTACTAGAACACAGTCAGCTTCTCAGCTTGATAAATGTTGCAGTTTTCCTTTCAAATATTTGAGCTGTTGGAAACTGGCTGCTTTGGGGTCTTTTTGCCACTCTTATGCAATTTACTGTTAAGAGAGAGCATTGAAGGAGAGAAAATCTGGAGAGCAGGGGAGGATGCATTCAGGATTCCAATGTGGACAAAGACACTATTATCTGCTAAGGGCCTAAAACCTCCATTTAAATTTAAAACTAGCAGGCAAGCCCAACTATTGAAGTGGAAGAGGAAGATCGGGTGGGAAGAAGGCGGTGAGGGGATTTCAACTGAGCCTTGATGCTGTAAACTCGGTGGAAAGCACAAGAGGGCAGTGTAATGCTAATATTTCAGCACCACCGCTTGAAATTTTACATGTTGACTTTCATCTAAACATGATATTAAAATTCAAAGCTTTTATAATTAAAGGATTATAGCATCTGCTTATGAAGCCATCAACAAAGTATATGCAAGTAGGTGGGGTGTTTGGGTTTTTTTTTACTACTTTTATTATGAAAAATTGAAATAGCCACAAAAGTAGCAAGAATTGTATGTTGAATTCCCATACCCATCACCCAGACAAAATAATTAATGAGAGTTTGCTACCTGTGCTTCGTCTCTCCGTTCTTCTTTTCTCTAACTTTTTCCTGAGTATTTTAAAGTAGATCCCATATTATTTCACCCCCTTCTACTTCAGTTTGCATTCCTGAAAGGTATAGAGTTGTTTTTTGTTTTGTTGTTTGGTTTCGTTGCATAAATGTAGGCCATTATCATTCAGTAAAATTCCTGGTTATCAAATTTCCAATTCACATTCAAAAAATTACATTTTTCTCAAAAAATATCATTTTACAGTTTAGTTTGAATCAGTAAACAAATAAAGTCCATAAATTATGCTTGGTTGTTCTGTTTCTTAAGTCTCTTTTAATCTAGTAGAACAGTCTCCCCTCCCCTCACCCTCACTTTTTTGGTGCTACTGACATGTTGAAGGAATATCCATATTTTGAATTTGTCTGTTTGATTCCTCATGATGGTTATAAGTAATTTTTTATATTTTTAAAGCAAGAGTACATAAATGTTGTATTCTTAATGGACCATTTAGAATTATTAGAGCATTTGGATTGCAGATCTTGATTTTATGCCATGTTATTCTCAAACTGAAGAGCACAAGATTTGAAGGCACATGGAGCCATGTTTAAATCTCAGCTTGGCTACTTACTTACCATCAATCTGAGCCCCAATTTCTTTATTTGTAAAATAGGTGTCTTGGGACACAGGATTCTTGGTAGGATTAAATGAGATAATTTATGGCAACTCCTTGGGACATAAAAGCTGCAACATAATTGATAACTATTATTATTATTACCAAAATTTATTTTCATGATACTTACCATTGCTGAACGAGACAGATAACACACGATCTGATGACAATAGCAGACAGTTCAGTTTCATCCTCAACATGGGTGAAAAGCTGAATTAGTTTAGTCCTGCAACTTTTCTTCTCATTCTGAAAAACCATTAAATGACTATGGAAAGCAGTGTAACTCATTCAAATACAGAAATTAGAGTCTTTGTAGAACTACAGCAAATGAAAATATCCTATTATGTATTAAAATTATAGGGAAAAATTTATGAATGAAGCCTGGCAAGCCAAGAATTCATAATCCCATTTTTCTTGTCAAATGCCAGTATCTGATCCTATAACCACAGTAACAATAATAGTAATAGCCCTTATTTTTCCAATTGACAAGGCTGCTGAGCCTTAACTGATAAAAAGAATTCACCTGGGAATTCAACAGTCATCCACCATAAATGTCAGTCACAGTAAATCGCAGGGCTATGGATAAAGCACTCAGCAAATAAATATTGGCTGGTGAGAGTTTAAAGAAAAGAATACCAGGGACTAGAAAAAGCCACCGAAGCTTCCTGGTCCACTAGAGATTATTACATGAGAATCTAACATTTAATTGCAGTATTGTGCTGGTTCAGAAAGACTTCAACCATATCTACTGGCATGGACCAGTTCAGTGTCAAACGAGAATTCATCTGGGAATTGGAAGTGGAAAAACTTAAATCTATTCTAAACTTAAATCTATACACAGAAAGAACAGAGTGAAGTTAGCTGCTAGTATTTTCAGTTTCTTTTGTTGACCTGAAATAGTCTATTATACACATTCTTAAAACTTTATTTATTAATGAAAATATAGCATTCTTCCTCATATCCTTTTGGTACAAATCCAGCTATATGTAAATAAATAAAATAAAATGAAAACATGCTAATAAAATTTTAAAATAAATGTGCTTGTTATGTTAATTATTTATGCTTGTTAAGAAAGAATCCCGTACACAAGGATTTATTCGAATGTAATGTAATTTGGCAATAGTTTTGTTATGCTAATATAACAAAACACAACCCCCATATATTCATGTTACATTGGAGATGATTCACCATCTTCCACTGTAACTTCAAAAGAATCTGCTTTGGGCCAGCCCATGGCTCACTTAGGAGAGTGTGGTGCTGATAACGCCAAGGCCGTGGGCTCGGATCCCTATATAGAGATGTACAGTTGGCTGACTTGAGAGTGTGGTGCTGACAACACCAAGTCAAGGGTTAAGATCCCCTTACTGTCCATCTTTTTTAAAAAAACAAAAGTATCTACTTTAACTAACTCTGCTTACCACAAAATCATTATTCATTTTTCAAATGTGCTGCAAAATAGATATTAAAATTACTGTCTTAAATGTATTATTGTAGTAAAATTCATGCTGCAAGCATCTGAGATGCAAAGACTATACATAAAGGACCATAAAACAAAAAACCAAAATGTGTTCTTTGTAGGAAAACTTGATTAATTTCTGTTTTTCTAACTAGTGATTTAAAGAATCTGCAATCCAAAGAAAAGAATAGTTATCAACTGGAAAACTGTGGTCAGCGGCCACTTGAATGATTACATCTGCAAACCAAATTCCTCTATTTAAAATTGAATGGCCCTTTCCCTTGAAATTGCATGCAGAAGACCACACCCTTCCAACAGAGGCAACACAAATTCATTTGGTGGTTGTTACTCTCTTTCCCAGGGCAAGATGGACTGCCAGAAAACATTTGTCCTTCTGTCGTCATGGTGCAAAAGTGGGCCTAATTGTTAGTAAAACATGCTAATTGTCAGAAACAGATGCTTTAAGATGGGCAAATCATTTTTGACAATGTAATCAAAGCTCTTGGAATGATTATCTGCCCTTGAACTATGAGATTCCAGAATTCCAGAATTTAAGAGTTGGAGGAGCCTTTAAGTCATTTAGCTCTTTCTCTAGCATCTGTTCAAATTAAGCTGGACACTCTTCTGGACACTCTTGGGGAGCTGTACAACTCCCCAGGGATGAAGATCTATTCATAATAATTGATTCCAAGTGCTTACTAACACAGATGTCTAAATCCTTTGCTAGAGCACAAAGTGAATCTGATATTTTTTAACATACCCCATAAATTTACAGATGTGTACACCATGTTGTTGTAGAAAGAGCATTGAAGTTGGAATCAAAAGACCCGGATTTGACACTTCCTATTTGACCTTTGGCAATTCCTTTATACTTTCTGGGGTCCAGTTTCCTTATATAAAGTGAAGCTAATAATTCTTTCCTGTCTCAAGGAAGGTTGTAAGAATCAAATGAAGAAAGATATGTGAAAACATGCAATAATTATAAAGTTGCAGACTTTTATTCTAAGCCTCTGATATTTAGGGAATGTAGAAAGAAATAAAGATTTCGGGTTTAAGTCTTAAATAATTAGGCTAGGGATTTTTGGTTGATTGTTTTCATTCTACATTAGACACACCACTCACTCAGAGGTCTGATCTCTAGGCCTAAAATCTAAAATTTCAACATTTATTCATTGCTCTTAGATTCTTTTAAAGCATTTTGTGAGCTGTAAGTTATTATACAAATTAAGCTGTTATAAAAATGATTGGTGTTATTATACCAAGAGCCATTGAATCACCTGTTTCAGAAAAGCATGTGGCTACATTGCCTCATAAGTGCTAGGCTGAGTAGTTTTTTCTTACAAACTATAAGGCATATCCTTTATGAATAAATCTAGTTTCCAAGGAACTTGACTACTCAGACAATTACCTGATCCTAACATGGTAGTCAGCGTTCCAAAATCAAAAGACCATATTGAAAAGTCAAGTCTCAAGGAGAATATCTGCCATTTGTATAGTGCAGTTTTCTAAGCTCTTTCACACATTACAAACCAAATGTGTAATATAACTTTCAAAATTGGAATAATCTCAATAATTTGAGAGGTGGCAACAAAAAGTAAGGAAGTAAATGTCATAAGTTCAACCACTTAAATATCTTAAAGCAAAACTATAGGATGGATTAAATACACAGATGTATAAAGGTGTATGTTCCAAACTGAGCTATGATGCTAATATCCATGAGGATATAAAGCTGTGCCATTTATACAATGGAGTGGAGATTCATGACTACTCAGTATTTGTTTCCTTTTTATCATTCCTAACTTTCCATTGGAAAGCATCACTTACTGTCTAGCATCTATATTCTTTGGGTGGTACTGACCTCATCCTTTGGTCTTGGGCAGAGCCCTGATTGTCTCTAGGCCAATCTGATAATCCTGACTTCTTTGACATTGTTCAGGAGTGGTATAATCACAGTGAAACTTAAACGTTCGTTTGAAGGATCTTTCTTCCCAGGATGTGAAGGAGAAAGCCCAGTGTCTGCAATAAAGCTGCGCAATAAATCAATCCCAAAACTTAGTGATGTATAACACAGAGCATTTATTTTATCTCATAGCTCTGCAGAATGAATGCATGGGGCTATGGTCTTATCAGTGGGTTAGGTGAAGAAGGGGTGGCTGCTTAAAGTTTAAGGGGAGCCAAGCAGGCCTTGCTGCCTTAATCAATATTACAAATCCTTCCATTATTAATACCTTCCTTTGGGTCCTCTTCCTCCACTCCTATTTTCAATCAAGTTCTACAAATTTATGGATTGTCTACTCTGATTTGACCCTGCTCTGGGCACTTAAGAAACAGAATTCAACCTATGGTGAGAACTTTTGGCGCTAATTTACACTAAGGCATGAATGACTTATCGGATTTGTCCTTCACATGAGTAGGAGAACCTGTAACCACAGGGGAACACAAATATCCAGGTGGGTGGAGGTAGTAGGACCTGCTGGGCAGAAGAGCAGGACACAAACGAGTTGCTGAGGGCTGCTTCAGCCTATTTTGCAAAGATCTTTAGCTACACTTAAAAAAAAAAAAACAAACATATTCCCACAAACCCCTAACACAGAGCTTTGTGTTCTGTTCATGCTTAGTAAGTACTTAATTAATCTGTTTATTCAATAAATGTTTATGCACCTGCTCTCTCCCAGGCAGCAGGTACTTGTCAACTGATTGATTTGACTAGCAAAGTATAGCAACTTTAAGAGGCCACTATCATTTTTCTTCATTGATTACGTCCAAGAGGCACTGGTACCATTGATTCAACAAGACAAGTTATATGGCCGGGCTCTGTGAACTATAGAGTACTGTGAAAATGCCAGGGATTTCTATTATCAATATCATTATGGAGGAGAGATGAGCAACTTAAAATAAACCCCTGTTTCAGGCTCCAGTAGGATGAAGACTCATGTGATGAAGAAGGAACACTAAGAATATTTTTTGATCATTTGATCATGTACTATACCTCCAGGCACTATGGCAGGAGCTGAGGCTACAGCAGTGAACAAGATGAATACAGTCTGTATCCTCATGGAACCTACAATCCAGTGGACTGAAGGCCTAGGGACATGAGGTGATTATAATTTCTTGGAGTCAATCTTTATTGAATGTTCTTCCTTTGGCAGGCATGTGCTCGGGATACAAGGATTAAAAAATAAAACAAACAACAACAAAAACTGTCCTTACTTGTAGGACACTCACAGACGTAAACAAGCAACGAGACTTGTTAAAATTGCTATCATCCAAGATGCACTTGTAGAACTACCGGACACAAATGAGGTTGTGATTAATTCTAACGGAAGAGAGGGGAGTCAGAGAAAGCCACAAGGAAACACTGACGGGCTGAACTTAGAAGGACAGGGCGGAGTTCACCAGTTGGATCTGTGAATGTTGGTTTTAAGATTTTATACTTATGGCTGACACTAGACCATTCAAAACATACGGCTTCAAGAAACACTCAAACAGAAACAACTGTAGCAAAATACGTTTAGCCTTAATTTGGCTCATTTACAAGCCCAGTTATTTTAAAATTAGTTTTCCTTCCGATTTGATAAAAATATCCCCAATGGGACCTTGTCACCAATAATGTGCTACTCTGGGTTTGAAGTGTGGTGTGTGGTTAGTGTACAGATATTTTCCTTTTATTTTCTATTTTAACTTTATCTCTCCTAGATGTTGCTTACCAACCTGAACAATGATGAAGTGAAAAAAAGAGACAGAGGAGGAGAAGAAGAAGGAAGGAAGGAAAAAAGAAAGGAAGGAAGGGAGGGAGAGAGGGAAGGAAAGAGAAGGGAAGGAACCAAGAAAGAAAATATAGAGATTGATTTCCAGTGGCACATTTATTAAGAGATTAGAATCTAGTACAAAAGAGACACCAGTTCTGAAAGGGAACAGCATGGCCCGGTACCAAAGGAGGTATGCGACAAGCATGTTGAAAGAGTCAAATGAGTAACAACCAAAATAAATGGTCAAAAAAACCCAAGAGGAGTAAGTTGGAAGAGAAAGGTGATAGAGCTACACCCAGCAGAGGTGACCTAATGCCAAAACTAGGCAGAGACTAGGCTGCTGCTCTACGTACTAGGAAAATGGGTAAAAAGTAGGTAAAATTTTACCCCTTTGCACAAAAACATCTAAAACCAAAAATTGCTTCAGCAGAGGGAAAGTAGTTAAAAATTGTCAGTCTGCAGGAAAAGAAAATTAAAATTTCTTGTCCTGTGCAGAGTGAGCAGGCTAAAAACTGTCTCCCCAAAGCCAGCAATAATTGTGCTCTGAGGGTTGTTGGCTTTAAAGGATACCAAGGTAGCTTACTGTCCTTCTGTTGAGACTTTGGCACATAGCAATTTCCCACTTTGTTGGTGATTGCTATTTGTCACCAGCTATAGTTCCACTAAAAAATCCTTTTCAGCTCTTTTGCAATAGAATAGTTGAATAGGATCCTGGGGAAGACGACAAAGCCGTCCTATTTCTGATTGCTATGGCTGAGTCCTAGAAAGTTCCATTCCTTGAAAATATTTGAATCCCAGGCAGCTGCACATGACTCGATTTTCAAATAGAGTCCCTGAACGGTCACTTCCCCAAGGATTTGCCCTTTAAGCTGCAGAGCGACAGGCATCGAATGATACCCATCCTCTGCCACCAGGGAGCCCAGGGAGAAGGTTCACATTTCACAGCTGAACCAAACTTCACAATGTGCAAGGGAAAGACTGGTAAAAGGTTGAGCTAGAGCGACGGTCTTCAAACTGGAATACTAATGATGACCTTTAATGAAGCCTGACAGTACAATCTGTGTCTCATTGTTGCTTAAGTGTGGGCTCCCAAACACACCCTGGCTTTCAAGGCAGGGACAGACTAGGATAAATGGACCCTGCTGGTGAGCAGGCCTGAGCACAGCTGATCTTTCAGCCAGGATTAAATTAATTAAAGTGATTCTCTCGGCCAAAGAATTAGTCTTTTTATCTGTCATTATTGTATTGTTTATTAATCTCCATTGGAGGCTAATTGGTATCTGAGCTTTTGGGAGCAAGGGATCTTGGAGTGATAGGGATGAAATTGTCCTCATTTGGAATGGGGAGAAGAGGAAAGATTTTCTTAGTTCTAGATGTGAAATGAGCTTGTTAATTTAAGACCTACATCAAAAGACTACAACAGCCCAAGGCAATGACAGTAAGACAAAATGAACCTATACAGAGAAAGGTTTAGTTCTGTTGGCTTTGTCCAGATTATTAATCAATGGAATAGTCACTAGAAACCTACTACATGCAAAGCATTGTACCAAGAAATTAGAGGGACTCATTCATATGTCATGGCTCCCCAACTAAGGTGCACTCTAGTTAAAGATATGACCGAGTTCTATGACCCAGAGGAATCTGGAAAAACCTTGAGTACTCATCTAGTTCAACTTTCATTTTAACAGATAATAAAGAAAATGCAATCAGTAGTGAGGAAGTTTATTAAAGGTAAGGTATTTCTTAGAGTGGGTGAAAGGTGCCGGGCCAGGCTTGGAGCACCAAGATATCAGCTGAGTCCAAAGGAAATGTGGCCTCTCCTTCACTCTGCTTTCAGTTCTACTTTCAGAGCTGGGGTGAACTTGGAAGGATGACCCATGGAGGGGATCTGGGGGTTGGGCAGATATGATGGTGTATGTATCCAAGGCATCTTGAAACACCTAGTGATAAAAAGAGAGAACTAAAGTTCTGTTTGTATTAGTAAAGATTTTTTAAGTTGCCAGTGACAGACACTCCATTACCCTTTGCCTTGATGGTCATTCCAGGGAAGGATATTCTGGGGGAATTCCTATTCTGAAGGCTATGCTGCTGTAGCTGTTCTATTCCTATTGGTTTGAGTTCCGGGGTCTCAGATTTGCAAAAGGAAGTGATCGATTATGAGATGTTATTTTGCAAGTGTGGGGCTTCTCTGGCAATACCAACCCTTAAAACCTCACATAGTCTGCTAGATAGTTAGGATTCTGTCAGTGAGAGTGAGCTAATGTCCAAAGCCAGAAATCTTGGTTCATGATTCTTGAATGTAGACTCCACCGTTGTAGTTTCTGTCTCTTGGTAATTGTCTTGCCACTCTAACATTTTCCCACTCTGATCAATAGGTACCACCTTAGCCTTTGCTAAGCAAAATAATAACTGGAGATGTGAAGCACAGCTGATGTTTCTCTTGCCTCTAGGCTGCATCCCAGTAGATGGCTGTCTATAATAGAGTCGGATAGGGAGAACACAGCAGTAGATGTTTGGGAGGAATGAAGAGGGTCAGGTTTCCTCAGTTTCACAATTATATCCAGATCCCCAAATTATTTCTGCTCTGTATTCTGTCTCCTTCCTTTGTTTGCACTCTCTACAGGTTCAGGTAAAGGACTCTCTCAGCTCAGGCAAGATGCAACCATTTAAATCAATGACCACAGCAGAAAGTGTAACTCAACAATTCCCCTCTGTTGCTGGTGCTCACCTAGTGTGTGTGGGAGGCTCACAAGTGCTCAGCCCTAGAGTGGCCAACTCCACCGTTCCTATGTTGGGGGAGGGGTGCCACTTCATTGCTAGACTTCATCTGGTGTAGGGTGGGTAGCACCACAGGGGTCATTTTCAATGCTGCTGCTGCCACTGGTGGAGAAGGCAGGCCTGTTGTTTCCTTGCTAACTTTCATCTGAAAAGGGCCAGGGAAAGTCAAAGACCTCTGTCCCATAGGCTTCTCCCTTCCAGGTCCTCTGGCTAGAAAGCAAGGGCTTTTCTCAAAAGTTTTTCTGTTTGTACTCACTTGTAATTCTAGGTTTGAGACTGACTGCCCTAGAATCTGAGACAGGCTGTAAAAAAAAAAAGGGGAAAAAAGCAACCTAGAAAATTCACTGCTAGGTTGTCCCTCAAGTAGAGGGTTCTTTACCCAGTCTACCTTCCAGAGTCCTTTGAGAGCTGCTTTAATTGCCATCACTGGAAGCAACATTTCTATCATTGCAGTGCTGGTCTGGATAATTTCAGCCCCTCCCCCCAAATGCCTGCATTATCTGTATTATTTTCCTTGTGAAAACAAAGCATAAAGCCTAAGTCAAATTTTCTGTAAGTCTACTCATTAAATGAAATACACACCATTACCCGTAATAGGCATGTATACAACCCAGAAAGTGCTTTAGAGTGAAAGAATGATCAATGCTTTCAAACAATCAAATTGCTTTCCAGGCTAGCAGTTTATCTGCTTAAGTCAGATCAGAGATTATAACTAAGAAACTTACCAAGAATTCAGAGTCTAAGATGTGGTACCCCTGAAATAAGAAATCCTTCTTTATTTTTATTCCCCATGTGTATTTTTTCAACTGGACAAATGAGGGAGGGAAACCAAGTAAACACATTTTTGATCAGGAAGGTATATCCTAGCAGTACAATGCATAATGTCCTTCCTCTCTAGAGGACTGTAGAAAGGAGACTTTGATGTGTTGATGAAAACTATTGAAGAAGCTAACACAGTTCTCACACGTTTAGCATTCTTACCAAAATGTCATAAGTCCAGACCTGTTGACAGTGATTGGCTAGAGAAAAAGAAAAAAAAAAAAAAGATCTCAAAATAGTGTCACAGAAGAAAAAGAGAAAAATATATATAACAAGGAAATATATATCTATATATCTATATATGTCATGGAACTGTAGAGAAAAATATAACTTTAACATATGCAATTTGCTTCTGTACTAATGCTTGCTAAAAACGAGAAAATATTACTAATGCCATTTTAAGTAAGGTGGCTTCTAAGGGGTTATGCAGAGGCCAAGCAGAGTCAAGGCGGGCCCAGGCACGCTAGATTCCAGGAAGGGAGGAACCACCACCCAGTTCCAGGGACCAGCTCCTTATCTAGAGGCCGCCTGGCCTGAAAGATAAATGATTGGGAAATATACTGTCCCTTATCAGTGTGCCAGCCTGCTAAAGACCACCAAGGTCATCTCAGATAATCCGTAAACAACTATACAACTCATCCTGTTGCTAAAGTCTGTCTAAAAAACTGTATAAAAAGCGCTTGTGTTAAGGGCTGGGGGCCGCTTCTGTCTTGAAGACTGAGCGACCCCAGCATGCTGGAATAAACTCCTCTTGCTTGATTGCAATGGTCTCTGTCTCATGGTCTTTGTGAGGTGAGCCATCCCGAAGTGTGGGATTTGTGCACAGTGCGCAGGTCTTACAGGACTGTTGCAAGAATTAGATGAGATAATGCATATACAGAGCTTAGAATAAGACTTGGCACAAATAGCAAGCCCCTGTTATACTTTAGCTATTATTTTGATTACTTTTTTTTTTTTTATGATTTACTTTTTTTTTTTTTAAGTTTAGTTTCTGAGTGCAATATTTCTCTTCCTCCTTCTCTTCCTACCACTGGCTAGTGGTAATTCTACAACCATATGGCTGCCCTTTCGGTAAACACTCTGCTTACGTGATCGCATTTAAGCCTCAAAACAACCTAATGAGGTAGGTCCCATTATCATACCAAGCTCTGGGAAGATTAAATAACTTGCTCAAGATCACACAGTTTGCAAGTAGGAGAGAAATTTTGTGCATGTAGTCTGGCTCTAGAGCCAGGAATCTTAATCACTGTGTAAAAAAATTCCAAATTCCGCAATGTTGCAAAATACTTTCACACCAATTTAGTAGGTAAAAACGTTCAAAAAATATTGATCCTAAACTATGAAGACTTGTATATCATAGGACTCATACCTAGCACTCTAACACCCAGTTAAAAGAAAGTTTGGGCGTCTAGATGCAGAAATAATGATGACGATGATCATGACGTAAACATATATAGTACTTACATTGTATCAGACACTGTTCTAAGCACTCTCGGTATTCATTCAATTTTCACAACAGCACTGTGAGGTAGGTACTATTATGACACCTATTTTTCAGAAGAGGAAACTAGGCAGATAGGTTAAGCGACTCACCCAACATTATACATAACTAGTAAAACAACTAGTATCATAGAACCAATAAGTGTTGGATCTGGGATTTAAACTCAGGTTGTCTGACTTCAAAGTCCATTTTTCTACTCACCACACTATATTGTCCCAAATGTTGGTATCACAAAGCTGGTGATATTGGTTACCAAAGAAGTGATCCAACCACTCCTACCCCCACCACACCAAACTTAAAAATGCCACAAAATTGAAACTACAAAATCTTTAGCCTTATATTAAGAGGAGCATATAATTAGAAAACTCAAATAGTAAATCCATTTGCTATGTATATTTTATTCCCACAGGCTACTGGTACTCTTATTGTCCACCAACCTACTTCCACATTTTCTCATTATTATTTCTTTATCATTCACATAAACACACACACACACACATACAGAGGTCCACTATGTTTGTCTTTCTGAATTATTCTGACTCTTTGCACTTGAGACTTATATAAGCTCCTTGCATCACAATATGTCTGAAACAAAATTCCATGGCTGCTTCAGATGGTTGTTGTGAGGATCAAAGTGAGAATGTTTGTGATGCTGCTTTCAAAGTTCCAAAGACCCACACAGATGTAAGGAACGGTCGCTGTCGCTATACTGAAAACAAAACGCTGAGCCCTCTTCCCAAAGCAATTCCCCCAAACACAAAATCAATGGAAAGCAGAGCTGTTGGTTCACATCCTTTCTTTCTACTTTCAGACTTCAGAGATTTTGTGAGGTTTTTGTTGTTATTACTATTTGGTTCACTGGGGTTGCACAAGGCTTGCATAAGCTCATGAATACGGTACAATAAGATTCATTTATGAAATGATCTGACGCATGATGCATTCTTCAGGGAAATTTGCATTTGTTATTGCAATAATTGATTCACAGCTCAATATATGAGCAAATTCCTCAAAGAAGTCTTTGTTTCGTGCTAGGTATTAAGAGTTTTTTCCTCTGTCAAAGCAAGGCAAATTCTGCTTAAAAGCAGTTCTTTTTTGAGGCACCAAAAAAATGGGTTGGTCAAAAGATGCTTAGATGATCCTTTGGAAGTGATGGCCTCAGTTGAACCAACTTTCCATGTAGCCTGAGTAAAGTCATAAAACTTTGCTGGACCTCGGTTTTTCTAGCTGCAAAATGGGGACAATGGACTAGGACTTTGTGATCCCTTCAGACTTTCATATTTTATGATTCTATGATCCTTCCTTTCTGAGAGCCTCAAAAGATTAAATGTGGAGCACCTCGGCCTTAGCAAAAGAAAAACCTTAATGTTCCAGAAGGAAGCTTGACACTTCATCCTACCTTCAATGTAATAGAAAATATATACATCTTGCTTTATAGTTAACGGAGTGTTTTCACTTACATTATTTCATTTGATTCCTACCATAAACCTTTGAAACTGCAATTTTTATTTCATTTTATAGATTACTGAATTAGAACTCAGAGCAAGTGGTTAAATATTTCTTCCAAAATACCACACTTAATAAATAAAGGGTGAGTCCAGGACTCAAAACGTAGGCTTGGAGCAGTATAATTTCTACTATTCCATGTTACCTGACAACTTATTACAGGATGAGATTTTTACTCCTTCCTTATGGATTGCAAATATTGGCTGTTGGTAGCCTGTATATTTTCTCATGAAACAATGATAAGAAACTGGTTGGGCAAGAAAGTTTTAAACTTTATTAGACCTGTTTCATAACCACTGTTAAGAAAAAAGTCCCACAAAAAAACTACATGCTATATCTCAACATTCATTCATCCATGAATTCATTGCATATTTTTCAAGTGCCACACATTGGTAAGCACAGCATTAGGAGATATAGTACCGAATAAGGCAGAGCTTCTCCTCTCATAAAATGTAAAATCTAACAGGAAAAACAAACAAAAAGCAATTGTTATGAGTATTCTGCTAGAAAAGGTTTCAGGTGCTATAGGAGTATAGAGAACAAGCACATGACTGGAGCAGTTAGAAATAGCTTCCCAGAGGATGTGATGTCTATACTGAGAACTGGAATAAGAGAGGAGACTGTAAAAGGAGGTCATATAAAAGGAGAGCGAGGTGTTCCACGTGGGAAGAAGAACATACGCAAAAGCAATAATTTTAGTTTTGTAAACTTATTGCCTCTTAAAAATATGTTTCTTTCTTTTTTTTTTTTTTTTTTAAAGATGACCGGTAAGGGGATCTTAACCCTTGACTTGGTGTTGTGAGCACCACGCTCAGCCAGTGAGCGAACCAGCCATCCGTATATGGGATCCGAACCCGGGGCCTTGGTGTTCTCAGCACCACACTCTCCCGAGTGAGCCACGGGCCGGCCCTTAAAAATATGTTTCTAAAATTTTTAAGTGTAAGATATTATGAGTTGAAATAATACAAAGATGCATAAAAAGTAAGTTAATATTCTCTTTATCTCCACCTTTCATTCCATTTCTACCCAACCAATATGAATTGCTTTTGTGTGGAATTCTCTTTTTCCTTCCCTATCATACTGTTATGATGTAGCTAATTTGCCTTAAAACACTTAGACCCAGACAGCGTGTGTTAGTTGGTTTAGATCACACCCCAAGAATAGTTGCACTAATCTAGACGACTCCTATAACGGCTTCAACAATCTTCATCTTTGATCGACACATGAACTCTTTGCTGATTAGTATAGTAAATGTCAGAAAAGGGATTTCACAGGTGAAATTAGTAGCTTGTTAGCATGATAGATGTTAAAAATGGGCTCTTATTGGTGAAATTAGTGGTATTCAATTATATTGAACTTATCTAAGTTCTTTTAGAGACATTCCACTTCCTTGCATGGATAAGGTTTAAGACCCTAGCAAGATCTGTAGCCTGCTCCCTTAGGGATGGTGTCTGAGAACCTGATCCTAAAGGGTACTAGTCCAGTTTGTTTTGGGAAGCTTATGATGATCTCATATAGACTATCAGGGAATAGAATCCTGCCTCTGCATTATTGTCATATCTGGCTCAAGGGAACCAGTCAAGCAGGATGAGTAAAGGGCTGCCCAGTTAGCTTAGTTGGTTGGAGCATGGAGCTGATAACAATGAGGTCCAGGGTTCCTTTACCAGCCAGCTGCCAAAAAGAAAGATGGTGAGTAGAGCAACTAGGACAGAGCTGGACCTAACTGAGCTTCCAGAACTGGTGGTGTGACCTGTTGGTGCTTGCTTGCTAATAGGTGTTCATATACGCGGCAGATTTAAGTCTGTAATTACAAGCCCAGAAGTGATGATATTGTAGCGGAATTCCACCTACCTAAAACTTTTGAGAGCTTAACATTATTTATCTATACGACCCTAAGAGTAGTGCATGACTAAATTGGCTTAGATAAGTTCACAGCACACACACACACATGCACCCACCCCCACACACCCACCCACCCCCACACACACACACACATACACACACACACACACAAAATGTTTAAAAAAGTAAAGATGTATCACACCTAGGTCATTTTTCTGTTCTTTGTTTGTTTGTTTTTTACTTAATAAATACGTCATGCTTATCTGGGTTAAGAGATAAAGATTTAACAGTTTGTTTAAAGGCTGAACAATATTCTATAGAGTAGATATACTTATTTATTTTGCCATTTACCATGCCACTATTAATACTCCTAGTTTTATCTTATTCCTTTTTTATGACTATAAACATTGCTATAATAAGCATCCTTCAACTTAGAACCTTATGTTTTTATATCTGTGAAGTCCATTTTTTTAAAAGTAGGATTGCTAGGCCAAATGGAAGTTTAATATGTTAAAATAAAATATGTTTTAATATATGTTGCCAGATTATTTTCCAAAGAGGTTGTAGTAATTGACAAATTCCCACTTCCCAATAATGGGAATGGCAATTTTCTAGCATCCTCTCCAATTCACAATGGCATTGCTCTTCTTATTGTGGCCAATCTGATGGGATAAAATAGTACTACATTATCCCTATATTATACTACATCTCCCTGACTACTGAGGTTAAGCTGCTTTTTACATGTTTTAGGACTTCTGTGTTTCCTCTATATGAATTTCCTATTTATATTATTTGCTCGATTCTATAGTTTGGTTTCTAAAATTTGTAGAAGCACTTACTATAGCAAAAATACTAAGTTTCTGTTTGACATATATTTCATATGTTTTTCTAGGCTACTACTTGCTTTTGATTTTGTCATGATATATTTTGCCATATTAAAAAAATATGTCTTTTTCTTCATGACTTCTGGGTTTCCTGTCTTGATTGGAAACAATTTTCTATAAACGTTTTTGTAAATATTTACATTTATATTTTCTGTTAAAAAAATTGAAACATTTAACCCACCTGTAATTTTTACCTAAGATGTAAGTTAGGGAGTGTTTTTCTTCCAAGTGGACAGCCAGTACCATTTATATAATGAACCATCTATATTTATTGAATTACGATGCCACAGCTCATAATTTCAGTTCTCAAATGCACTTCATCTGTTCTTAAATTTTCTATTTAGCTCCAGAGCTTTATTTTTCTTTTATTTTTCTATGTTGTGCTAATCCTATGCTGTGGGAATAATAGACTTGTGGTAAGTTTCACTTTCCTTGCTTTGTTGTTGTTTATTAATAAAAATAAATTAATCAAGTAAAAATCAAATTATTTAAATTAAAAAGCTTATTATCCAAATGAAAAAACAGATGGAAACTGGCAACACAGATTTTGGAAACGTCCTTTACTTTTGTCAACTCCAGTTTCTTCATCTGTAAACTGGCATTGATAAATGCCACCTACTTCGTGGGTTTGTTATGAGGAGCTAAAGAAACTGGACGTGTAAAATGGTTTGTAAATCCTAGAGGGTGTTACAAAAGTCCATTACTATTATTCACAAATGTTGTAATATGTAGGACACATGTTTCTTTATGGAATATGTCTGAATGTGTAAATGTGGTAACATCTCATAAAATGTCATGAATCTGCTCTCATTCCTCTGCCCTCAGAATAGGGAAATGGTCTAGAGGGCATTAAAATCACATGCATTTTCAAAGTTCAGGCCAGCTAATTGGGAGGAACTACGTATAGACGACACACAGTGGAGATGAAAAATGTACCGTGGAAAAGCTGCCTCCCTAAATCCCCAGGTTAAATAGACTCAAGCGTCCCACGTTGTGGGCCTGGCCTTGGGAGGATTCTAAGAGGATCACTCTCCATGGCAGGCTGGGTAAAGGGTGGAAGGTTAAAAGGCCAATCCTAGGACAAGGTGTTGGCCCAAATTAGGTATTTAGAACATTTGCTGAAGGACTTAGTCAGCTCAGTTCTTTATTTCCAACAGCAAAAGTATTTAGGGAACAAAAAAATTTTTAAAAAAGACTTTTGTGTGGAAGAATTCTAGTTGGGTCCTCTCTTTTCTAAGAGAGTCAAAAAGGTTAAATTTTTTCCCCCTATTTCAAGGAGACAGTTACAGATAAAAATCAGTGAAGCTTGTTTTGTGTTCTGAGAATCAATACCGTACGGTAAGTCTCCCTGTTCAGTAACGTTTACTTGGAATTACTCTTCCACAGACCAACCAGAACCACCAAGAAGTACATATGGCTGCCTGGCACTCTGGCATCTAAAGACTTCTAACATCTTTTTTACTTTGCAGGGAAAATAAATTCTGTAGTGAAATCTGTGCTTGGGGAAGGACAGGAAGAGGGAGACAATTTCAGAGTTGGAGGAAAGAAAAATAATTGGACACCTGCCCCACACACTCCAAGGCCAGAAAATTTTCTTCTGTGAAGTTGTAAAGTATTCAAGCACTGGATTTTGGCTATGTTGTTAACCAAAGATGGAATTCTACACCAATTTGAAATTTGAAGGGAAAGAAAAGTATTTCTTTAAGCATTTGTACAACACACTCTGAAAAGATCTCTGGTCAGTTTTATCTAGAGACAGAACTCTCATATCACCTTTCTGAATTCTGAAGATGTTGGAACAGATAGAATACAAAGGATCACATTAGCAAATCCATATAAAACTGACATCAATCAAATAAAAAATTATCTTCATTTTGCAATGACAGGCCAGAAAATTTTAAAAACCAAAATCATTGTACATGAGACTAATTCTGGAAATTACAGAATTTAGAAAATAAAATGTATAGATCCAGATAAAAGTTACATTTTTGTCGGGGTGGCAATTGTTCACCTTACAGAAAAATTGCAAATAGAATTCTTTTATATAGTGAGATGCCTTAACTGGTTTAAATGATATGGTATACAGAAAACAAAAATGTGAGTCATGCATCTTCTGCATAAGATAAAATAAAATGCCACAAAAGCAAGGACAAGCCTGAAACCCCAATCCTTGGCTCCATGAAATTTTTCTCATCTCAGGCCTCTTGTGACCAAGTACACACATTCAAAGGATGGCTAACCAGGGTTAAAGTGTTACCTGTAGAAATTGTAGGAAAGCCATCTCTCCTCGAAAATCATCCTAGATGATCCCAACCCCCTGGGTCAGACAGGCTGCTCCTCTCTGCAGATGTGTACTGCCAACAGGCACTTTCCTCCCAGTATCCTGCATACCTGCTTTCTAAACTGTGAGCTCTTGCTCAGCTGTAGCAGAGGCATTTTGTCTTTTTCCCTATACCTTGATAAATAGAAGTTTGATCAAATTTTGTCAAATAAAGTTAGCAAGGAGAAGGAAAGAAAAAACCCAGAAGAGGCTCTCATTCATGTTGAGCTCTTCAGGAGTTTGGAAAAAGAGTAGCTGCAGGAACTGTATTTATTCAACAAATATTTAGTAAATGCCTGTGATCTGCCAGACATTGTGCTGTGTGCTGGGGATAAAGACAAGTAAGACCCAGTTCTTGCCTTCAGACAGTTTATATTCTGCTAGAATATTGTGAAGCCAATAAAATTCACAGCAATGGAGATGATGAAACAACATGAGAAAAATACAATGAAAAGAGGAAGGGGTTTTGGCGCCAAAGAAAGCTGATTTGACTCCTTTCTGTCATTCACTGGCTGGGTTACCTTGAAACCAATTAGTATTAGTCTAACCTTTTATAACATCACTTAACCACTCTGTAAAATTCTGACTAATACCCACTTTATTAGGTAATCGTAAGAATTACGATGTAGCAGTCTGTGGCACTCAGCAGGAACTCAGTTGTGTCCATTTTTCTCTCTGTGTAAGGGCAGGATATAAAATGATTTATATGCTGTGATGACAACTATGTAATAATTATGTATGCTTGTGGGTCAAGACTGAAAGAGACCATGGGAAAAACAACAAAAAGTGTACGTGTGGAAGAGGGGATTAAAGGTGCTTTTTTTCCCTTTTGTTTTTTTTTTAAGGATTTTTATTATGTCACAATATTCCTTGGGAAATAAATGAGCTACAATTTTTAAAGTCTAATTTATCTCAAGATTGTCCCCAGGAGAATAAGAGATATCCCTTATGATAATGGGCTTGTACAGTTGCTATTTTCCAAAAGAGATTGTAGAAAATCAGCTTATAAAGTGTAATGGACTCTTCTCACTAAAAGAAAAGGAGAGCAATCTGAGATTTAGAGAGAGATAAAATTCTCCAAGCCTGATTTTGCTTGTTAACCGAACTCTCCTCTTTTTCTTCTGTTTGTACCAAAGATCACTTGCATTTCAAACACCCTCAGGCCAAAGAGGACCTCACAGAGGCACTGATAGCCTCCTATTCTGCCCAGTCAAGAGAGTGCTCCCTCCGGTGAGGACTTCCCATTCTCCTTTGGCAGTATTCTCAAGTTTACACCCACAAGGATTAGGAGGATAATGTAAACGTGGGAATTCACAGGAGTGTACCAATAGGTAATGGTGGAACCCGGAACAATCCAGCTGTCATATCCAAATTTTTAAAACACAGTGCCAGCTGGACTCTGATTCATCAGCCTTTGATACTAAGGTAAATATGTACAGAGTGGTCATTCTAAATTCCAGTGGCAGAGTGATCATTCTAAATTGCAGATCAGATCAGATCATGACCCTGCATAAAGACTTCCTGTGGCTCGAGGATGCCCGCCGAATAAATACGAACTCCTAGGCAGGCAAATAAGGCTCCTGCCTGCATCTGCAACTTCACAAGCTGTCCTTTGCCCTTCTCCTCTCCTGCCTCAAAGAATCTCAAATTCAGTCAAGCTGACCTTCTTGTGGTAACTCATGTACATGCTGTCTTGGCTTTCCACACCATTTGGCCTCCACTTCTCATCATATTCATTAAGCAAACTCTTACCCATTCTTCAAGACAAAGAATAATGTTCTATTAGTCTAACAGTTCTCAAACTTTATGGTCTCAGGACCCCGTACACTCTTGAAAATTATTGAGAACTCCAAAGGTTTTTGTTTGTGAGGGTTATGTCTCTTGATATTTGCAGAATTAAAAAATTAAAACTGAAAAGCTTAAAAAATATTTATCAATTCATTAAAAACAAAATCAATGCATTATATGTTCACATAACATTTTTATGAGAAATGATTCTTTCCCAAAACAAAACATATTTGGTAAGAAGAGTGGCATTGTTTTACCTTTTTGCCAATCCCTTTAGTATCTGGCTTAGTAGAAGACAGCTGGATTCTCATATCTGCCTCTGCATTCAATCTGTTTGTACATGTTGTTTTAGTTGAAGTATATGAAGAAAACCCAGCCTCACAGATATGTTGTTGGAAACTGAACAAAAAAATGTTTAAATAACCATTTCAGGTAACTGTGGAATTTATTCTTTGACATTACACCCAAACTCAATTAGTGGTGATTTCTTAAAGTTTAGTTGCAATGTGGAATTCAAAACCATTTCACTGAAATTTTCATACTTTGTCACATTAAAATCCATTGTTCTATCTGGCACCCTGAATGGATCTTTTACCCATGCCTGATTTTGTAACATCATGCATTGGTCATGTGGAAAATATTAGTTCACTAAAGTATGCATATCTTCCAAATGTTGGCACATTTCACTACACAACACCAAAATATCACTTTTGTTAATATCACCATTGTTCTCACCAAAAAAGTCTCTGTATTGGGAGATGCCAAGCTCATGACTGGCAATATGCTTTTCTAAAATTTTAATTTTTGCTTGAAATCTCAAATTTTATCATTGGCAACAAATATTCTCAGTTGTTTTCCTTGAAGTGATGGGCCCAGCTTATTCATTTGCAAGAAAATGTCTGTCAAATACCCACATCTGAATAAGCATAGTTTGTCAGTAAGTTGCTCTTTCAAGTGAAAGTTTCATGAAAAAGCAGCTAGTTCAGCTCAGAACTTGAAAAATCACACAGTGCTTTATCTTGAGGTAAAGCACATCATGTTTGAAGAAGCACTTTATATGTACTTCCCAGATCATCACACAGAACGTTGAAAGGAAATGTATTCAAGGGTCGAGAATTAATAAAATTAACAATTCTTACTGCTTCATCAAAAAATTTTTAAGAGAACCTGGAAATTTTAGTTTTCCTGCAAGTGCGTGGTGGTGAAGAACCCAAGATTGTACTACGAGTGCCGTGACTGGACTTATGCTGAGGCTCCAGTTTTACCCACCATTGCTTTTGCGCCATCAGTGCAAATGTCAACACAGTGAAAAACAGCAAATACATCTTAGTATAATGTGAAAATAGTGTTGATCTCATAGACTACCTTTGAAAACTACTGCATGGGAGCGGAACTAACAAGAAGGCAAGTCCTGTGTCCAGTGGCGTGCTACAGCCAGCTCATATGCGTGCTGAAGGCTGCTACGGTGGCGGTAGGTGGTGAATAACTGAGAAAAACGCCCTCTCGCTGCTCCCCAGCAGTTTCTCAGGCCCTTCCCCCTGCTGGGGGAGAGAGCAAGCCCCTGTCGTGAGGCCGCTGTCCTGTTGCTGCGTATGCCTAAACACCCAATGGTCGGCTTTCTTAACTTCATATCTTTTAGCAAGGAGTTCACGTCAGACCTACCACAGGCCTAAAGGTGGCTCCTGCTGGGCCCCCAGGATGAGGACGAATGCTCAGGCTAAGAGTGCAAGCGCAGCATGAATAGGCCAAAATTAGGCCGGGTCTAATAACCCGTTTCCTAACACCTGTATTAGTTCTCTATCACTAGGGGTGAACTGCTGTCCGACAAGCAGTAATCCCATAAGCTTTTCATTTGCATATCCCTCATTAACTGATTAAAACTTGAAGAAGGCAGCTTTCTGCAGCTGGTGGGCCCATTCCTTCACACAGCCAGCCTGGGTGGCTTGGGTAATGAAGTCATGTGGGTGGATGTGAGGTTTATATGCAGGGAAGGGATTAAGTGTATTAGAATTTGTGTGAGCTGATGTTACCATATTCTCTCTACCGGAGCCCAGTAATTGGATGGGAGGAGAAATGGCAGACCCATTAGTTTTGTCTGTTTACTCAGGAGCAGGGTGCTAGGATTCAATTTTGCTTTCTTTGGCTCCCTCGCCTTTGTGAATCAGGCCTGCTTTGTCTCCTCTGGCTCTGAGCACCTCCAAACACCAGCTCCGCTAAGGCGATCCAGCCACAAAGAAGAGACGTTGGTGACTCGGGCCTGGGGAGGAGAAAATGCAGCCCGACTCAAGTACTACTTGAAGGCAACCCCATCCCGCCTAGTCCAATCCTGGGATAGAGAGTGAGAGATAATTGAAATTTATAAACACTTCTGGGGCCTTTTTTGATTATTTTATTAGTTCTCCACATTTGGGATTAACAATCCTCTGCATCAAACGCACCGCAGGCTCCTTATTTGGGAAATGAATGGTTAGACATTTCGGAGACTTAACAAAGCAATTGTTGTGTTTGCCGGGTTTGCATAATTTTAATAGACAAAAAATAACACGAAGAAAAAATCCATTTCCTGTGCTGTTTGTACAGCTGGAGACAGAGCTCCTTATGCTTGGTGATGTAAGAGATGCACCATTGTCTTGCCCTCACCCCGACAATGCGGTCCCACTAATGTCCTTAACAAAACTGGACTGGGCAATTCTGAAAACTTTGAAGCTGAACATTGTCTCCAAAGTGTATGGGGCGCCACAGACAGAATGATGTTTATTCATCAGCAGCGCTGGGGTTTGCAAAGCTCAGAGATGAGGACTTGCACCAGCAAAGAGTGAAGGGAAATGTGGCCTGAGCTGGGAATATAAGGGGAAAACGTGGATTCGGAAATTCTATTTTTCTCCCATAGCAATATTAGAGAAGCATAAGGAAGCATATTTAGTTTACTTAGATTTTGTGAAGGTTTAGTTTATAATTCCAGTTTGCTTTCTTAAAAGCCACAGCCCATCACCCCGAATTCTGATCTGAAACTGTGCAAGTAGTTTTATCACTTGTTGAAATATTCCCTTTTAATTGGCTTATATTATTAAACGTCTTCAGTGAAGAAACAAATTAAAACATTCACCAAATGCAACTCTGAGTTTCTGAGTTAGGCCATTTGCAGGGTTTAGTGAAATCATTTAGTATGATTAAGGAATTCAAATGAGACTCCCCAAAGCAATAGAGAAACGGCAATACCAGTCATTATAAAAGGTTTCCCACTGTAAAATCAAACAAACAAAAAACAAACAAGCAAGCCTAAATAAATAAATAAATAACATTACACATTAATAACCATCCTATGTATGATGTAGTTGCGGGGGAGAGAGGGAAGGGGGAAAGAGGAGCGGGTAGAGGGACAAGAAAATCAACGACAATGTATATTGAGAAGTTAAAATAAAATAAAATAATCCATCCTATGGGTACATTTATGTGTGTTTTACCAATCAGTAAAATAAAATGTTTCCATTTCTCTCTCCTTCTGTCTAATAAATAATAATAAATACAGTTATTATTATAATTACTTTTTCTGCTCCTGTTGTCATTGTTAATGAAAGCATTTGAATCCCCTGTGCTTGATACTCAGTTTAGCTAACATTTTCGACTCTCTGCTGGGCTTAAATAGGCATTCAAAAGAGGCCCATCTAACAAAGCATGCAAGAGTTAACCACATCCCAGCATTACTAGTTGGCATTGGAGAAAATCTGATTAGAAATAGTGAGGAAAAGACAATCGGAGAAAGTTTTTATCATGGCCCATTTAAGGATTCTTGGAGCCAGAGATTCATGGAATCTCAAGAATGGAAGGAACCTTACAAGTCTTCAAATCCAGCCATACAGCCAACACTGTAAATCCCCTCTGCAGAAAAGTCAATATACCTAACTTACCTATTCCAAGTATTTGTGACCTATCTTGTTTTTAAATTTTTGCCATCCTGATCTAGAAGCTGACCTTCCAGCCACTTTGAATGCCTCTCGTTTATCTTTTCATAATATATTATTCATGAAGAAATTCACATTTTTTGAGTACTTACATACCAAGTAGCTGGTGCTACATATGCAGTATCCTGTGAAGTGGGACTAGTTATTCTCATCTAAAGGTAATGAAACTGAGGCTCAAGGAGGCAAAACAACCTACCCAAGGACACACAGCCACTATGCACATCAGCCCCCTGATCTGATATCTTGCTACATAACAGAACCACTCCAAAGTTCATGGTTTAAAGCAGCCACCATTTCATTTTTTCATGATTTTGTGCTGTTGAGAAGTCATGCTATTCTGGACTGGCTTGACTGGGTGGGGCTGGATGGTCTGGGATGGCCTCACTTGCAGGTCGAGGTCTCAGCTAGGATGTCTAGGGTAGCTGGACCTCTCTCCATGTTATTCTTGAGGAGGTTAATGCAGACTCGGTCACGTAGCAGCCTTTCAAGAGAGTGAGAGCAGAAGCCACAAGTCCTGTGGAGGTCTAGGCTCAGAACTCACAATCACTTCGTTTACATTCTGTTGATCAAAGCAAGTCACACAGCCAGCCCGGGCTCAACAGGCAGGGAAATAGATTCTGCCTCTTGACGGGAGGAGCTGCAAAAAATTTTTGGCCATTTGTAATTGAATACATGGTCTATGATTTGTGGTCCTCTGGAGCCAGAGAGTCTATGTTCAAATCTTGGCTTTGCTAGCTGTTAGCTCTGATGCTTTATGAAAGTTAACTAATCCCTCTTGCCTGTTTCCTCATCTAAAACGAGGATAATAACAGAACCCTCATCAAAGGGTGGTTATGAGGACTAAGTGATTGGATATATATCTATATATATAAAGCATTTAGAATACTGCCTGGTACAGAGTCTGCACAATGTGTTAGTGACTGTCACTATTATTGTTATTATCTCATATGTTGCACTGCCCACCTCGATATTTACTAATGTAACACTAATGAGACACAAAGCAGAAGAGTTAAGTGGGAAAGATCTAATATTCATTTACCACCTATCTATGTAGGCACCATGTTAAGTGCTTTAAATAGAGTACTTCATTACGTTCTTAGAAGAATCCGGTAGGGTAGGTGTTATTCTCCCTGGTTACAGATAAACTAAGGTGAATAAGACATGGTCCTTTTTTTCTCAAAAAGCTCACACTCGAGTGTGAAAAACATTATAAAAAATAACAGCTTTTTGGTTACCCCACAGCACACTCATATACACTGCTAACTCACTGGAGCACCATAGGGTTTTTGTCATCCCCATGAAGCCGCTGATGTGCAAAGAAGTTAAGCATCAGGAGGTTACTCAGCTAGTATGCAGGAGATCCTGGACTAGGACTGATGTCTTCAGGCACTCCACTCTAGGCTTTTCCATGATACCCGTGTCTCTCTTATTTAAATTGTCAACTGTCACATAAGGAGGAAAATGATCCCCAGAAAATGCTAAGAAAAACTTGATTATACGAAGGCAGAACAGCCAAATGAAGCATAAGTCAGCTCCCTTGGTGCGTCCCACACCTGTCATCACACTCGCAGTTGTTTGCTGAAATCATTTTGGATGTGGTATGCCTGTTAAGCTGATACAGTAACATTAATGTACCATGGCCTTCTGAAGACTAAAGCTGTAGCCCAGTTCATATAAGGAAATCATTCCATAGCTGGCTTAATGAGAAATCAGCTCACAGATGCAAAGCATTAATCAAAGACTAGGATGGTGACTATTGGAACTGCCTTAGAAAGAGTGGGGATCCCTGACTTCATTTAGGATTGTCACAGCTCCCAGTCAAGGTGATACTGGAATATGTGGGCTCCTTTTACACAGTGGAAGGACTGAATACCAGCCATCAGAAAAAGCAGGGTTGGAATTAGACAGACCTGAATTGTGATCCTGTGACCCTGCCACTCTCTGGCTGTGTTACCTCGTGCAGGTCTTTCCCTCTGTGAGTCTTGGTTCCCTCCTCAGTAATGAGACCAGTCTCCTCAGATGACTATTGTGATAACTGTGTGAGATCCTGTACATAAAAAGCTGAGCACAGTGCCTGCTACCTGGTAAACCCTTCTTATCGGTGAAGAATGAATTGATAGTATCAGAGCAAGGAACCCAGGCACGTCGAAATCCTGCCCTGCAATTCCTTTCCTTCTGAGGGAGCTAAACACATGAGGAACAATAGCAGAATAGAAATTCAAGCTCCATTTTGGCATTGAGCTGCTTGCACACCCTTGTCCTAAGTTCTGGGAAAGCTGTGGTGGAAAACATGGTTTTAGCTTGAGGACGAAACAGAGCCTTCACATTCTTCTCCCAAGACTAAATCTCACAATTGCCTACTGTCCGGTGGATTCATGAGGGAAAGAGGTCAAAGAAAAGAGGGGAGGACAAGTTGGCCGGGTTTGGGGAGACAGAGAGAGAAGAAAAAGAAGAAGGAGGAAAAGAAAGAGAGGAGGAAGAGGAGGAGGAGAGAGACGGCTGGGCTTGCCTTGATGTGCCAGGCCCTGTCTAGGTTTGCTCACCACACAGGAGTAGGAAGAAATGGTAAGGGCTTTTTAAAACAGTGACCCTGCCTACTGATAACCATGACCCACTCAACGTTTTAGATTTTCATTTTGCAGATTAGCGATCTTCTTCCTTTGACAGGGGTCATGGAAGACGGTGAATGGAGGTAGACGTGGCATTGGGAGGCGAGGCTGAAGATTCACCTCTCCTCCAGCACTCAATACTCTGTAACTATAATTACTGTCATTGTTATATGCCTGAGCTTCAGTGTCCCCACCATTAGTAACAGGGAAATTGAAGAGTAAGGGCCAAACTTCCTTTCAACTCTGAATTAATGACAGTAATATTTCAGGAAAACTGTAGGTAAATAAAAACCTATAAGTAAAAATTCATTGTTTTCAAATGATACATTGAAGATAGTGTGGCATAAAATTAGAGCACAAAGAGAGAGTAATAACTTGGGCAAATTATTTAGTCCCTCTGAGTCTTAGTTTCCCCATTGTAAATAAGAACTAATGATAACTACCTCCTAAATGCAGGAGAATTAGTGAGCTAATAAAACCTTGTATGGGGTCAAAGTTCAAGAAATAGTAGTTTATTATCATTACTGAATGTATGGTGTAAGATTCCTTATCATTAATTCTGATCTTTATTATGCTATGCAGCGCACTCCTACTTTTTCAGCTTTAAGTTTATCATTCCTTACCCCCCACCCCCCACCCCCTTCCATCCCCCCCACAGAGCCATATCCAGATGGAGCATTACAATGAAGTAGCATCTGATTTGGATTTAGGAAGAACTAGAAGTGAACCCAGGTTCTACAATTTTCTAGTTTTGTGAATTGTGTCAAATCATTTGCCTTCTCTGAATGGCTTATCTAGATAATAATTCCATGGCATATTTCTAATTGTTGATCCCAGTATCCATTCTCTTCCTTTTTATCAGGGCATATTGCTGTCTTTTTAGAAGACTACATTTCCTAGCTTCCCTTGCAGCTACTTATGGTACCAGGACTAAGTTTTGGCCCGTGAGATACAATTGGGAGTGTTTCATGGCCCTTCTGTAACCCTTTCCTATTTCCTGGAGCAATGGCCTGATGGCTGGAGCTCACCAAACTTCTTGGTCCCTGGGGATGATTAAACAGAGAGTTGGAAGGAGCCTAGAGCCCTGAGATAGAGGGACCCCCATACCAGCCCTTTAGTGACTACATCTGAACATCCTTTATGAATGATTAAAAATAATCAACCTTGTTTAAATTAATCTCATTTTGAATATTCTGTCACATGGAGCCAACCCTAAATAAGACAGAGTGCTTGTCTTATTGTAGGCACTCAATAATTTTAATTTTTTCCCTCTATTCTACCCATCAAATCTGTTCTTCTAGCTCTAGTCAAAGAATCTTTCTTAAGTTCAAATATTAAACAACAAATTTGTTATCCCCATTTTAAAGTCTTTGATGGGGTTATGATGAGGGTCAAATGGAATAATTCAGTAAAAGTACTTTGTACTTTGTAAAGTTCTATCTGAAGAGGAGGTATGGGGGCCTTTCCCACCATGGCTATGCCCTTTCTAACCAGTCTTGTTCCTGTTCTCTTCTGCTGCCCATTCCAACCCTTCCTTCCATCCACTTTATTTTCCAGGGGCATCAAACTCAACACCTCACATATACGTCTCAAACTTCTCTACTGGTAGAGAAGAAGAATAAGCACAAACCCTTGAAGTATCTGAGGACGGAGCCTGATGCAGCCTTACGGAATAGCCGCCAAATTTCCTGGAAGTGTTAGGTTTCATCTCAAAAAATTAATTTGAATTTTCATTCTTCTCCACTCCTGTTTACAAATAAAACTACAATTTAAGTCACTCACCCCTGAGTAGTCTGTGGCTTTGAAAACTCCCAGACAGTAATAGTTTAAGAGGTTATGTCTAAACTGGCTTTGAGTTGGGGAGGTTTCGGAGTGGGACGGGTTAGCTATCTCTTTCATTAGTCTGCAATATCTCCCACGAAAATTATTGCAGTTTTGTACAATCACCACTAATAAAATCACCATACCCTCATCTCCCTTAGGGCCTAGTGCTATAACTAGTCTGATAATAGATGCTCATTAAAGATCAGATGGAATGAATAAATGAATGAATGTCCAACAAATGAAGGTCCCTTATCACATCCAAAGAAAGAGGTGGCTTTGTGGAACTTGAACCTCAGATTTCACCCACATGCCTTGTAGTTCGACCTAGGGCAATACCAGCATTGACCTCCTCCACATATGTTACTTACTACACTTCTAAACTGGGCCCTGGAGCCTTCTCTACGTACAACGGAAAGATAGGCAAGCATCTCCACCTCAAGTCAGCATAGCCAGGAAAATCCATTGCCAATGTCCCAGTGGTCTCTGAAATGTCAATACCATGAAGGTTGACGCTAAGCTCCGCACACCCCCACGTTATCAAATGCCCCTTTGCTGAATGTTTTGTCTAGTCTGTCAGCACCATTTACTGCTGAGCAAGTCCCTTATCTTTATTGATCACTTAATTTATCTTTTCTTAACTTCCCTTGCACCGTCTGGTGCTGTGTGTCCGTCTGTTGAGGCTGTCATGACTGGTTTGCTCTTGAAATAATAGGGGCAGCAGGTGGTGTGACTAAGTCGACCCTGCGCAGAATGGGTGACCATTCCCAGTCCCTGTCTCAACCTGCCAGTGTGTCTACACCCTCCCAGCTGTTCCACATTAAAGCAGTCAACTGTGACTTTACAGTCCAAGTTTTACACAACAGTTTTACAAACTGGGAAGAAGGTCTTTTGTCACAAATCCTTTGTCAGGCAGTAGAATGGGGGGAGAGAAAGCCAGTTCCGAGACTTGGTGCATTTTAATGAATATGCAGACAGATACACATCCCTTTGCCTTGGTAAAGGGGGTGTGAATTGGGGCTGGAAGGAGAGAGAGCAGACTGACTCCTTGCTCTTGGGACGATTTAGTAAGAGGAAAAACTGCTCTTTCAATACCAGTTTCTGCTTCAAACAGACCTTCAACTCCATGAAAGCTTTCACTTTTCTTGTAAAGCGAAAATAAGCGCAGTTAGTTGGAGCCCTATGTCCTAGGGTCAGTACTCTGGGGGCAGGTGTGATGCAATTGGGGAAAAAGCAAGAAAATTATGCCTCTGGGACTCAAAAGCCAAGTGAGTTAATGATTTGGGGCTTGTAATCGCATGTGAGAATAAATGAAACAAAGTGAAAAGAGCACAGAGTTTTGAATCAGACAGACTTAGCCTCCAAAATGAAGTGACTTTGACATAACTCACTATTAACAATATGTTATATTAAAATTCCTATTTCTTAAAACAGAAATCTTTGATATGACAATTATTAACTCTATTAACTAGGAGATAATTAATTAAAACCTTGAAATAATTAAAATTTACCTCTCTATATATATACATACATGTACACCCCCCACTTTGATTATGAGCTGAAAGGCAAGGAAAAAATAATTTAAATTTAACACTGTGGAAAGAGTACATTAGAGTAGGAGTCAGGAAACCTTCTGTGTTCTAATACTAGCCAGCCAATTGAGTTTAGGTTTATCTCTTAAGCACCTTGAGATTTAGTTAGAAAATTGTACTAAATGTACTTTATCTCTAATGGTAATGGAGGGAGGAGTCAAGGAGAGTGGGGCCATTGTCTCTTTTTCTCCTTATTTATATATGTTCCTGTAATGGAAATTTCTACCTTCTTCTAGACATCAGAAAGGCACCTTTGACTCTTCCTCACCTTGACTCCTCCCTATGGGAGAGCCCTGGAACCTCATCCCTTGGAGCCACTTTTCTCTTCTGGGAGGTATGGGGTGTTAAAGGTTGCGATTTTCTCAGGACCTGTTCTTCTCTCTTTCTGGATGGCTGGCCAAGAGGTCACAGATGCAAAATTCTCCTTCCAGCGCTCACCTCTTCAACCATGTGTTGAGCAAACCTGGGTCATAACCCAGATCCCACCTTGTAAAGCAGAGATACTAAAAATGTGATCTGCTGACCAAAATGTTGATTATTGACCCAAGATAAGTAATGCAGACACTGTCAGTAAGCATTTAGAAGTCTGTCCATCCAACCTAGACTAGGTAAATTGACAAACATAAAGTAGCTATTTTTCACATTAAGAACTCTTGATACAGCTTAGATTATATGTTTATATTGGAAAAAAAGTAAGCCCTTTAATCAAAAAGCTAAGATTCTACTTTAAGAATCTAAAAAATAATAATAAGAAGAAAATGGTTAAATTAAAACCAAAAGCAAGCAAAGGGAAGGAAATACTAGAGATAAGAACATAAATCAATAAAATATAAAATAATAAAGAAAATCATTGAAGTTAAAACCTGGTTCTTTGATAAGATCAATAAAATTGATAAACTTCTAGGTAAACTGATCAAGAAAAAAAAGAGAAGACACAAATTACTACTATTATGAAAAAGAAGATATTAATATCGACCCTACAGAAATTGAAAGGATAATAAAGTAATATTGTGAACACCTTTATGCCAATAAATTTGTTAACTTAGGTAGATGGACAGATTTCTTGAAAGACACAAACTACTCAAGAAGAAATATAATCTGAATTGTCCTTTATTTATTAAAGCAATCCAATTCATTTCTAGAACTTCCCCACAAACAACACTTCAGGCCCAGATGAGTCCACTGGTGATTCCTACCAAACATTTAAAGAAGAAATAATGCCAATTCTAAATAAACTGTTCCAGAAAATAGAAGAGGAGGAAACATCTTCTAAGTCATCTTATGAGGCCAGCATTATCCTAAGAGCAAAACCAGAGAATTACATTACTGGAAAAGAAAACAATAGCCTAATATCCTTCATGAATACTAACACAAAAATCTGTAACAAAATTTTATCAAATTGAATTCATCAGTACATAAAAGATGATATATCATGACCAGATAAAGTTTATCCCAGAAAGTCAAAGTTGAGTCTACATTTGAAAATCAATTGACATAAACAGTCATGCCAATGGACCAAAAAGAAAAATCCTGTGATCATCTCAATAAATGCAAAAAAAGCATTTGACAAAATCCAACATCTATTGATGATAAAGGAAACTTCCTTAACTTTATAAAAAGCATCTGTGAAAACCTATACTAACATCTTATTTTGTGGTAAAGAACTGAATGCATTCCCCCTTAAAATCAAGAAGGCAAGATGTTTGTTCTCATTACTCATACTCAACATTGTACTAAAAATTATAACTAATGCAATAAGGCAAGAAAAAGAAATAAAAAGCATACAATTGAAAAGAAAAAATAAAACTGTCTTTATTTGAAGATAACAATCACTTACATGTAAAATCCCAAAGGATCTATAAAAAAATGCTACTAGAAGTAATAAGTGAATTTAGGAAGGCTTCAGTATACAACGTTAATATGCCAAAATCAACTGTACTTCTATATACTAGCAATAAATATCAGAAAAATTTTTTAAATGCTATTTACAATAGTTTTCACAACCATGAAACACATAGGAATACATCCAGCTAAATATGTGCAAGATTGTATGAGGGTACTTCAAAAAGTTCATGAAGAATTAGAATTCAAAGATAATACAAATCTTTCCATGAACTTTTTCAATTTTCCTCATATAATGAAAATTACAAAACACCAATGAGAGAATTAAATAAATAGAAAGATATAGCATATTAATGGATTGCAAAAGTTAATATTAGGAAGCACTAATAAAGACACTGTGGAATTAGAATACAGACAGACATATAGATCAATGGAACAGAATATATAGTCAAGAAATATGCCCACAGATATATATTGAATTGATTTTTGACAAAGATGTCATGGTAATTTGATGGATAAAGTATAATCTTTTTGGGAAATGATGCTTGAAAATTTGAGCCTCCATTTGCAAAAAAATAATAATAGTAATAATTAACGAATAAATAAAAGAAAAGAAAAAGAAAGAGAAAAGAATTGCAATTCTTATTCACAACATATACAAAAGCTAACTCAAATTGGATCATAAGCCTAAATATAAAGCTTAAAACTATAAAGCTTCCAGAATAAAATATTGGAAAAAATCTTGGTGATTTTGGATTAGGCAAACATTTCTTAGATAAAACACAAAATGTTCAAACCACAAAAGAAATTGGGCTTAAAAATTTTTTTAATTTCTGCTCTTTAAAAGACATTATGGAGAAGATAAAAAATCAAACCAAAGACTGGGATAAAATACTTGCAAACAAAACATTTGATAAAGAACTTATATTCAGAATTTATAAAAGCCTTATAACTCAATAATCAGAAAAAAATTTAAATGGACAAAAGATTTTAACAGGCACATTATCAAAGAAAAGATTTCAATGGTCAATAAACACTTGCAAACATGCTAACATCTTTAGTCATTAGGGAAATACAAATTAAAACTGCAATAAGATATCACTACACACTTTTTCTAAAGAAGAAAGCAAAACTGAATTCCAAGTACTAGTGAGGACGTGGAGCAACTGGAAATGTCATGCAGCATTCCTGAAAATGTACAATAGTACAGTCATTTTGGAAAACAGTTTGACAGTTTCTTATAAAGCTGAAAATATATTTACCCCATGACCTAGCAATTCTATTCTTAGATATTTACCCAAGAAGAATGAAGATATATGTACACACAAAATCTGTTGTATTAGTCCATTTCTGTTGCTTATAACAGAACAGCTGAAACTAGGTAATTTATAAAGAAATGACATTTATTTCTTACAGTTCTGGGAGGTTGGAAGTCCACAATCTGGGGGTGCATCTACTGAGGGCCTTCTTCTGGGTGGGAACTCTCTACAGTGTTCTGCGGTGACCAGGGTGTCACATGGCAACAACAGGCTGAGAAAGAAAGCTAACCTTCTCATTCGCTCTCCTTATAAAGCCATCAGAACCATGCTCATGACAACTCATTACTTTATGAATGGAGTATCCATTCACAAGGACACAGTCCTTATGGTTCAATCACCTCTCAGGGGCCCCATCTTTCAAATGCCCTTCTTAGCACTGTTACAATGGGGGTCAAGCTTCAATGAGTTTTGGGGGACATTCAATCCATAGCACCTGTATATAAAAGTGTATAGTAACTTTATTCATAATTGCCCCAAACTGGGAGTAATTCAAATGGCCATTAACTGGTGAATAGGTGAACACATTTTGCTACATCCATACAATGGGATACCCCTCAATAATGAAAAGAAATCATTAGTGAGACATTTAACAACATAGATGACTCTCAAAAGCATTATGCTAAGTCAAAGAAGTTAGAGACAAGAGGCTGTGGGACCAAACTGTGCTCTTCCATTTATATAACAGAAGGAAAAACTACAAGGAGAGGATCAAAGTTACCAAGGGCTGACACGAGAGAACTTTTGGGGGGATAATGGGAATATTTCATATCTTGATTGGTTGGTGGTTACATGACTGCACATATGTAGCAAAACTCATTGAACTGTACACCTAAAAAGAGTGAATTTTACTTTGTTTAAATTATAACACAATAAACCTGATTTAAAAAAAAATATTATGGCCGATACCTTCTAAAAAAGCTGTGTAACAAAACCAATATGCAGATGAGTTAAAGCCACCTCTTAAGCAACAGGTATGCTTATGTGTCCAAACTGTTCCAGACAATAGAAAAAGATGAAGAGTTTCCCAATGTTATGATGTGAGAATAGACCAAAACTGATAGCATACCTTAGCAATGATAGAAAATAAACTCCAGAATTGTGATTATAGATATAAATATATCAAGTAAAATATTAGAAAACCTATTTGAGCAATTTTTTAAAAATTGAAACATAGTTGATTATACATATCTGTGAGGTACAGAGTTGAATATCAATACCTGTGTGCAATAGGTGATGCTCAAATCAGGATAACTAGTATATTCAATATTATACAATGTAATCGTTTTTTGTGGCTGAGCAATATTTTAAAAGAATAACATATCATTGCTAAATAGGGTTTATCCCAGAATTTCAAAGATTGGTCGATATAATTCAATCTATTACTATCTATTCCTGATTTTTAAAAACTTCAATAAACAAAAAGGTAATAATGTAACCTAATACATAATTTAAATGTACCATTATGAAAAATTATCTGAAGTTATTAGCTAAAATCCTTCTAAATAATAAAATACCAAAGAAATGAGGTATAAAATCAGAAAAGTAGTGATTGTCCCTGTTTGCAGATGACGTACTATATATATAAAAACCTAAAGACTCTACCAAGAAACTCTTAGAACTGATTAACAATTTCAGGAATTGCAGGATACAAAACCAACACCACTAAATCAGAAGCGTTTTTATTCTTCAATAATGAACTAGCGGAAAAAGAAATAAAGAAAGCAAGCCGGTTTGCAATAGTCACCAAAAAATAAAATACCTAGAAATCAATTTAACCAAGGAGGTGAAAGAGCTCTACAAAGAGAACTACCAATCACTGCTGAAAGAAATTAAAGCAGACACAAAAAGGTGGAAAGACATTCCATGCTCTTGGGT
Organism: Cynocephalus volans; assembly: GCF_027409185.1. Lineage (NCBI taxonomy): Eukaryota > Metazoa > Chordata > Mammalia > Dermoptera > Cynocephalidae > Cynocephalus > Cynocephalus volans. The sequence goes on along the minus strand of NC_084463.1, from coordinate 120,018,592 downwards.
TGGAAGAATCAATATTGTGAAAATGTCCATACTGCCCAAAGTAATCTACAGATTCAATACAATCCCCATAAAAATACCAATGGCATCTTCACAGAAATAGTAAAAACAATCCTAACATTCATATGGAACAACAAAAGACCACGAATAGCCAAAGCAATTCTGAGCAAAAAAAATAATAATAATAAAGCCGGAGGCATAACACTACCTGACTTCAAATTATACTACAAAGCTATAGTAACCAGAACATCATAGTACTGGCATAAAAATAGACACTCAGACCAATGGAACAGAATAGAGAACCTAGAAATCAACCCACAGACTTACAGGCAACTGATCTTTGACAAAGGCACCAAGAACGTATATTGGGGAAAAGACTGCCTCTTCAATAAATAATGCTGGGAAAATTGGACATCCATATGTAGAAGAATGAAACTAGGCCCACACCTCTCACCATACACCAAAATCAACTCAACATGGATAAAAGACCTAAGTTTAAGACCTGAAACTATAATACTACTAATGGAAAACATAGGGGAAACATTTCAGGAAGTAGGACTGAGCAAAGACTTCATGAATAAGTCCCCAAAAGCATAAGCAACAAAAGAAAAGATAAATAAATGGGATTCTATCAAACTAAAAAGCTTCTGCACAGCAAAGGAAACAATCAACAGAGTGAAAAAACAACCTACAGAATGAGAGAAAATATTTGCAACTATATAACCAACAAGGGATTAATATCCAGAATATACAAAGAATTCAAACAACTACACATTAAAAAAACAAATAACCCAATTAAGAAATGGGCAAATGATGGGGCCGGCCTGGAGCTCACTTGGGAGACAGTGGTGCTGATAACACCAAGGCCAAGGGTTTGGATCCCTATATAGGGACGGCCAGTTAGCTCACTTGGGAGAGCGTGGTGCTGACAACACCAAGTCAAGGGTTAAGATCCCCTTACCAGTCTTTATTTTTTTTAAAAAAAGAAATGGGCAAATGAGCTGAATAGACATTTTTCGAAGTAAGACATATACATGGCCAACAGGTACTTGAAAAAATGCTCAATATCACTAATCATCAGGGAAAAGCAAATTAAAACAACGTTGAGATATTATCTCACCCCAGTGAGACTGGCCATAATGAAAAGAACTGAGAATAGCAAATGCTGGTGAGGATGCTGAGAAAGGAGAACTCTTCTACACTGTTGGTAGGAAAGCAAATAAGTACAGCCACTAAGGAAAACAGTATGAAAGTTTCTCAAGCAACTACTCATATATCTACCATATGATCCAGCAATCCCACTGCTGGGTATATACCCAAAGGAATGAAAATCATCATGTTGAAGGGATACCTGCACTTCCACATTTATCGCAAGTCTGTTCATAGTAATCAGGCTATGGAACCAACCTAAATGTGTATTGATGGACGATTGAATAGGGAAGATGTGTGTATACACCATGGACTGCTACCCAACCATAAAAAAGAATGAAATTCTGCCATTTGCAGCATCATGGATGAGCTTGGAGAAACTTAACATTAAGTGAAATAAGCCAGGCACAGAGGGAAAAATACTGCATGTCCTCTCTCATAAGTGGGAGCTAAGAGAGGAAGAAGGAAGGAAAGAAAGACCACAGTGGTATGTTGGACTTGCAGAGGGAGAGAACGGATCTAGCTAGGGTTGCCAGGGATGGTGATGAGGAGGGAGATGGGGAGATGTTGGGTGTGGGACAGGAGAACAATTGTAATGTGAGATAGTGGCATGCTGATAGTATTGATCTGATAATCACATCTTTGGCACAGTTGCTGATGATCAGCTCTGTGCCTAATGTCTATATATAAACAGTAAAAATTTTTAAAAATTAATAAAAAATCTGTGCCCTATCCCCAAGAGTTTCTGATTTAACAAAACAAATAAGAAAACTATATTCCTAAAAGGCATAAATTTTGCTGTTTGTAAATTATAACTCAGTAAACCTGACATAAAAATCATATTGATATATACAATGTTCACTCAAAGTATGCAATAGGCATTAAATATGGAGAATCACTATTTAACTCAATTTTTTATTTTTTAAGAGTGGTAAAAAGTTGCAAGTGTAACAGCAACTCTGTATATTACTTCCCTATATGTACACTTTTAATGAACTTTAGTTTTGCAATTCTTTTCTTTTACCTATGTTGTTTGTTTGATTATATGAATTGAAATTTAGTTTTATATCTGTTGAATTTAATAAACATTGGCATTTGTGTTTTATGTATTTGCTTTCTTCATTTTATTCTTTCTCATTCATTTTATTCTTTTTTACTGCATTTGACAAATTTATAGGTCTGTTAGGGCTTGGGAATAAAAAAAAAAAACCTGGTCCTTCAGCATAGGTAGTTCTAGAAGCACTATTCTAGAAAAAGGTCTAGACGCCCGTGTGTGTGTGTGTGTGTGTGTGTGTGTGTGTGTGTGTGTGTTACCAAACTGAATGATGTCTGTTTGCCTGCACACCATAAAAAGCCAATTACTGAAGCACATGTCTTTGCAGTTGAGAAAGGTTTGTTCACAAAGTGGCCATGTAAGAAGATGGGAGATTTGCATCTCAGGTCTGTCTTACTCACAGTGGGGAAGATGGTACACTTATGGGGAAGTGGTTAGGGGCAATGCGAGGCATGGGGGTATCATGATTGGTTAAAGGGTTTGAAGGAATCCTTCAGTGATCAGGCGGCCTTAGCAGGATCTGAAGGTGGAGCCCTCGGCCCTTTGACACCAAAAATCAGACATTGGCACAGGCTTTGTAGCCATGTTAGTGGGCTCAGCCACCCTAGCACGGTTTGTGTTGGGCCAAGATAATGATCCTGAAAAAAAATCTTAGGCACCCAATTCATGACTACTGTGCCAGAGTTAAAAGGCAGTTAGGAAGAAACAGAATGAGTGGTTAGTTATGGAAATTTATGGAAAGAATTTAAATAGGCAATAAACTTTAACTGTTCGACAGTGAAACTAAACTGTTTCACAGTTCCACTGTTTCCCATGTAACCACAGTTATGTGTGTGTTATTTGTTTCCTTTGCAATTGGATTGGGTCACTGTCCATCCTGCAGACCCAATCTCCTCTAAGGTAACAATTCTAGAAATTCCACTGGGTCTCAAATGTAAGATGTATTCTCCATTGCAGCTCTACTGGCAATCTGTGACTAATTCTCAACTTTTTCTGCAATTAGAGGGGAAAGGGTGTGATTGACCACATCAAATCTCAACATGAAGTTTCTTCCAGTTTTAGAAGCCTAAGATTTTGTCAGGGTTTTATTAACAAACCGACAACGCTCACCGTAGTTGCCAGAGTCAGTGCAGAGAAAAGTCTCCTTACCCTAGTCCTCTTCACCAGTCCTGAATACTTCCCTTTAACCTAGCGAACAGTTACAGGTACCTCCTTATATATAAGGCTCTGGCTCAGCACTGTAACAAGGAAGACGAACAAGGTAGACTCTGTGCCCTCAGAAGATTTATAGCTTATCTTACAATAAGAATTGCTCTTCACAATGATGATCCTAAAGCCAGTAAGACCCATGACTATGAAGAAAAATTCAATTGTCTTTTCTTCCTTACTAACAAAGTGGTGCCAGAAATGGTAGAAAGATACCTACGGTAGTCAAAATAAGTAGCTTTTTCCTAAATATCAAGAATCTAAGCATTAAGTTTACCTAAACACCAAATTCCTCAAGGTTTTTATTCCTACTAATTAAGGTTTTCACTGCCCATTTGGAGCTGTTATCCGAGAAGGATAGAACTTCCATTCCTAAAAGGCCTGCCTGACCATTGTCTGCAAAAGAGCCACAGTCAATTAGATAATTAGCTTGGCCTTGACACACCTCTGTTTCTTCCATTGTCTTAGCTTTTTTGCTTACAATTTTACTTATTTACTTATAGATTTTTTTAATTAAGAAAATAGACATAGCTTTATTTTTTTCTGGTTTGTTGATATTTTCTAGTAGTGGAATGCAAGGTTTATATAGCGATCTAATTTGCAGGCATTTCCTCCACTAAAATGTGAAGGCCTGGACCTTAAGTGATAATGATCTGAATGCTTTTCATTTTGACACTAATGGTTTAAAACCCAACCATCTATAAAGAACTTTCTTCTAGAATGTTTTTTTCAGAAAAAGTTCTGACTTTCCATGTTCTTACATTTATCATAAAATAGAAGATATGTGATTGATCATATTTCCCCTTTTAGTTTAAGCCAAACACTTTGTCTCTGGTTCACAATTACTTAACCCTTTCTCTTTGTAATTTTTTACTTCTCACTTTATCTGTCTTTATTTAAGCTGCCTCAGAATTTCCATAGAAGTAAGCAAGTATATAGCACTCAAAAGCAAACTGATTAAATTAATAATAGCAGTTTAAGAGTGGGTTCTATTAGTTCTTTCCCCTCCTCCACTACTATTTTGTTTGATTACTTAAATCTAGAGGTCTTTCAGAAGCCTAGATTTATTTCTTTTAATGAAATTTATAAAATGATGTTACTTAAGTTAAAATTGAATATTATTTACTCTTTTCCTCCAAATGAAATCAGAAATGACTTATTGGGATTTTGGAAAAGATATTTTTTTATAACAAAAATAAAAAAATTTTGCAAGCAACTAAAATCAGGTAGTGGGTTATATAGTATTCCTCAAGATAGCACTAATATAAAAATTTGAAATGAGTCTTTAAGAACAAAAATTCAAAGCATATGCCAGATATTTAGATGCCATTAATAATAAGCAGCATATTTGCTTAAAGATAGCATCAAAAATTTTAACTTATAATCAAAATCTGGGTTTCAGGTTTACCCCTGAATATAATTCTCACCAAGGATGATCATATTCCAAACATCACTTCCATTCCTGTGTCCATAATAAACAACATGAGAGAGCCACTGTAATGCCTGCCACCGCATTCCAAAAGCCAGACCTTTTCTAACCACCTTCAGCAAAAAGTTCTCCAGTTGGTGTTATTTACTGTGGTCATATGATCAAATAGCGCGGTCTCTCACCTCAGGGACCCAGGGTGTAAATTACACAGAAGGCACAAGTGAACTGAGTTTGGTGGTCTCGTTTGAGACCTTGACAGACATTTGTCTACCTCACAAAAGCTTCTATACAATTGTGTTCAATTTGTCACAACTGACAGTTTCTGCTCTAAAGACGCCCAGATCTGGAGAGGCACAGATGTTATCGTTTTTATCCTTCCTCAGTCTGGACCAGAAGGACAAAATTTACCCAGAAGAGTTAATAATTCCAAGCAATCTGCCTAACTCAAAATATGAACCTTTTTCTATTTTCCCCCCATCTCTGATGTTGGTCTAGATCAGTTTCCTCATCAGAGAGAAGCAGCCCCTAGCCACATCAGATCAACCAGCAGGAGCCCTACAGAGACACAATCATTTCATGAACTGTTAGAGGGCTCTAAAAACTATAGGCTTAGAGAACATACCCACAGAAGTGTAGAAGCTTCTGAAAAACAGAACCCAGCCTTATCCACTGCCATATCCCCCAACAGCGGCCAACTCATTTGATCCCTCAATAGTCCCTCCAAAAATGTTGCATAGCATTGACAGAGGAGCTTGACATGCCACCTTAAATGCCAATGAACTAATTTAGCTCTAGTCTCTCTTACACTAGTGTTAAAGAAAGCCCAGTTTGTAATCAGACGTTAACATCAAGGCCCTAAGAAGGCACAACTGCGATTGCTTCTTGTGGTCAGAGTCATCAAACCCCTGGTTTTTTGGTGGTTGTTTATTCCCAAAAAGATGAAAAGAGGAAAACAAAAATTGTTGTGTAGGCACACAGTGTGTACAATTTTCAGATAATTGTCTTAATAGTAATTGAATCTCTCCTTTAACAACTCACAAATTATCTCCTGACAACTTGAAATAATAGATCTTTTTGTTAAAAGGAAAAAGCTTGTGGAGACCAAAGGTTAAACAGGTCTTTTCATCATGATAAATCACTGGTTAATGAGGTCACTATTGTTGGGTATTATGACCGTTCCCTTTAATGCCATTACCTCCTGGTTGTAAAGCTGACACTACCAATGATCTGCGTTCTTTGAACTTTTCCACAATATTGACTGGCTTCTCTGAGCAGATGTTCCTTGGATGCAGTTGCAATAGGGACTACAATTCTTAGTCGTGGAAAGAGCTTCAAGCAAGCTTATGGAATCCAGACAGTCCAGGCATTGACAGAGAGGCAGGAAGAGGTCATAGAACCCAAGAACGCAAGCTTTAATTTTGGGATAACAATACCAATTTGTTGTGAAGACCTGAGGTGGTGTAGCATGGCAACTAGTGCCTAAAAGCTTAAAGAATGATCATTAATTGGAAGTAAGGTGATAATTGCATCTAATATTTGGATTATTCCTTACACATTACAATAGCATATATTATTTCACTTGATCCTTACCAAAACTCTTACCAAAAGTTCCATTTGTTAGTATAGCTTTTAAATGAGGAAACTGAGAAACAGAGTGGAGAAATCATTTTCCTAGGTGCTGCAGATATTAGATGGTGAGGAAACTGACTCCAAACCTCGTGCTCTCTAGTACTGCCATTGCCACCAGAAGAAATTAACCAATTACCACATCAGACTCTAGTAAGTATCAGCAGCCACTTAAGCTATTACTTCTACAAATGCAATTTCACAATAGGAAAGTTTTTCATTTACACTTGATGATTGAACAGAAATAGAACTATATAATTTTTACAAAGGCAAGATTTTAGAGATCAGTAATTACATAGGGAACAGACGCCCAGAGGCAGGCATTTTAGCAACTGGAAGCCAGAAAATGAATGAATAAATCATTGATGTCATATTTGTAGCAGCATTCTCAGAGTAGAATGACTTGCAGGGCACATTTGTGCTTTTTGAATCACAAAACCTCCATTCCTTTGGTTTTTTTGTTTGTTTTTGTTGTTGCTGCTTTTTATTTTTTGTTTTGTTTACCTGGATCAAAAAAAGAGAACTTGAATCCATAATCTAGATATATTATAAATAGGAAATAAAATATGCACAATACCTTTCAAATATACACAGGATTAGTATTGTGTAGGCAGGATATCCAGGTATTTTGGCATGAATTACACATGCTATTCAACACCTAGCGTCCACTGCCTTTGTGAAAGAAGGAAACAATGAAGCAATGAAATTGCAAGCACTGGAGAGCTAACAGGCACTTGCTAAACACTCGTTGAATTAAACTGAAAAACATTTGTACTGTTAACATTTGAAACAATGAAATAATTTAAACATTTTGCTTTTTGAGCAGCCAAGAAAAAACTTTTCTCATAGGGGAATAAATCTAAAATCACCAATGTTTGCTACTTTCCCCCCGCCCCCCACCATAGTCAGTAATCACACTGGCAGCTCAGTCAGTCTTGAGTCCAGCTGACACAGTCTAGGTTAGCTTCACTTTTGAGAGCACATGGAGGAGATTCAGAGACAAAAAATAAAACAATCTGAAAAAACAGGGAAGCAAAAGAGCAGTCTGTATTCAGCACGTCAGGATGCTCCTTAACAGCAGGGACTATATTTTATTCACTTTGTGCTTGACAGAAGATATTCAATACACATGTGTTAAATTAATTTAATAAATACATAAAAACACAAATTCATGAACGAAAACTTCACTTATACACTATAGATAATGGGTTAACTACTTCAGACTTCCTTTTCCAAAGGTGGTTCACTTCAAATACTTAACTGGTTATTACAGCTTCCATGGGTCAATTGGGTGGAGAATTATTTTGTCTATTTTCACAGACTGAAGAAATGAACTCACAGAACAGGTAGCAAACTGCATTAAAAGGAAACACTGGTTTCAAAAGGACTTCATTCTATTTTTTAAAAATCGCAAAAGGGAGACTGTACAAAGTAAAATTGATAAAATTAATGCAATAAGAGACAGACTTGATTGTGTGCATTTCCAGAGAAAAGAGATTTCCGTCCTTGCAAAAAGAATCAAAACCTTTCCTTTTGCACAACAAAGGATGAAACATAGTACTGAAACATTAAGTTAATCTTTCAAGTGCTTTGTCTCTGTGCCACCAAAGATTCTGAAAGAGAGAAAACTCTGGATGTCTGAAATCTCCTTTCAAAGCCCTAATAATTAGCTATTTTTCACTTTTTTTTAGAACACAACCCTGGATCCACAGGGGGGATTAGGCACATGTTAATTAGCAGGCTTAATTTCCAAACTCAAGCTCAGACCAGGCATATTCAACATTCAGCTGAAATCTGGGGGGAAAAAAATCAGGAAACTATCAGGATGTTTTGAAATATACGGGTATCAAGTCCTATATTAGCAAAACAGATATTCTGTTTAATTTCATTTTTCACCACATTTAGATGTCACAGAGAGTCTGAATTGGAGATTATTAAACCTACTCTTTCATTTTCAGGGCTTATAAAACTTCGATCATCAAATTAACTTAAATGGGTGGTTCCAAGAACCTGGAGACAGGACATAGACAGAGAGACATAATGAGAAAACAACAATTTACATTTCCCTTGAGCCTCACAACAATCTTGCATTATGTTAGCTTTGGCTGCTGTTGTTATTCCCATTTTAGATGAGGCAACTGAGGTTCCAAGAGATGAAATGAGAGGTTAGATGAGGCCCAAGGACATAGAACTACTGGGGAAAGACTGTTGCCTATCTGTTTCTGTAATTCTGAGACTTTTCTTGTCAACAACACAGTATAGTTGTCAGCAGTACAGGGGTTGCAACGTCTTCAGTGCTTTAACATACTTCACTATAGTCCATGTGATCATATGGTCGTGCCAGGTAGCTTAAACTGTAACTCACATGTTGTCAAGAATGCACTATCAAGGAATGGTCAGCTCTTGCTATCTCAGAAAAGACACAGACCAGAGGAAGTCATGCTGAGTCATTCTTGATCAACAACTCACACATGGCTAACTGGCATACTAGGTGTCAAAAAAGGTTTATTATTATTGCAACTAGTGTTTTAAATGGTATTATCAGCATTAGAAAATGATCTCTCATTGGTGAAGTGAGAAACATTCAAGATTCTAGGGATGAGCTAAAGTAGTTTAGGGTTACTCCCCACCCTTGCATGAACAAGGTATAGGAATCCACTGAGGCCTATATTCTGAACCCCTTGCGGGAGGCACTCCCTAATTGACTTGATCCCTATTTGGTCCTACTTCCAGCCATTGCTTTAGGAGGATTTCTGATTTTATGATGCCAACTAAAGGGCACAGAATACTGCCCAGAAATGCTGCCGTGTCTGCTTCAGGTGAATGTTTCATACAGGTATGGTTGGAACACTTAAAAGAACAGATAGTTGGCACCTAACCAAGCTTATAGGACAGGGTGTAAAAAGAGCATACAGATATTAGTAAATATCTGTATGTGTGACGGAATTTAGTCTGAGGCCTACTTTTTTATAATTTTGTAATAGGCTTTGGGAGAGAAGCTAACTTAACCACCACTAACTTCTTTGGTGGCTACAACTGTCTACCAAAATGAACCTAAGAGTTATTCATGAATCAAACTTGATTAGGCCAGTTCACAACAATTGTCATGAGATTCAGCCAGACATGGGTTCAAGTTCAGCTTTGCAAATCGATCATTGAACCTCAGCTTACCTGGTGATATTGCAGGCTCTGTGGTTCTTTGATTGCACATGGGCTCTGGGTTTGGATCTCTGCTGCATAACCTGGACAGGTTACTCCACTCTGTACTTCAGTATCCTCATCCGTGAAATGTGGATAATAATTATGACTACTTCATAGCACTATTATGAGGATTAAGAGAGCTAGTTATACAAAGGGTTATATCAGTGCCTATCATACAATAAATGCTTGGTACATGTGACCTGCTGTTAATTACTGTTATTATTTCAAGTGTCCCAATTCTGCTTCATTCAAGACATGCTTTCTCCTGGAGGGAAGCACTTCAGGAAAAAGGGGTCCTGCACCAAATGAGTTTGGGCTCCATTAGACGGCCTCTGCCCTTAGTTTCCTGGCAGTTTGATGATGCCTCCATAGCCAATGCTATTTTGGCTGAACATTCTACAAACTGTGGAGCTCCTGGGCCCATTGTTTCCAGCTGAATGACTTAGGAGAGAAGGGGAATAAAGGTTGAGTTTAGGGCACAAAGCTGAAGCTATGTGGGTGAACAAAAAGAAAGCATACCACTCCTTGGAGTTCTCTAACAGTGCAGAAATTTACCAGTAAAAAATGTATACCTTTTTGTTTGATATTTCTATTCAAAAACATATAGTGGACATTTGACATTGTATTTGGCTAGTAAGCATCAAACTCCCTGTCTTTGGGGGGAAAGTCCCTCCATATGCATCTTGGTGGGAGACCCAGCTCTACTTCCCACAACAGAAATTGATGGAGGCAGAGGTGCCCTGTCCTCACATGACCAAAGCTCTCATTGGGCTGCAGGACACATGAGGAGTTATTCACACCTGTAGCAGCAGTGAAGTCCAGGATCTTCATGGAACTGTTTCTGTGTCATGACCTTAACGGTGTTTTTTGCTACATACTTCTTTTACTGAACCTGGTCTCCCAACTTGCTCATCAATTTTGTGATCTCCCTTGTTCTTTATAGCATGTTCTTCTTTTGGTTGTTTGCCCGGGATATTTTCAATGGCTTGCACCAATAGCCCAGCCTGACAGATCATTGTAGGAGTAAAAGAAAGAGACCCCAAGATCTCAAGAAGCTTGCCTTCTAGGAGAGGAAATAAGACAAGTACACAATATATCAGGCCCTCTCTGACTACCACTGTGGTCATTAGTGCCTACTTTTGGCCATAAACTTGTCCCAGTCTATAAGATACAATAAATTCTGACCTTCAAATTTTAAATCAAAGGGATCCAGGGAACTTTAGTGTAAAGACTGGGGTTTCAGCATCATCATCATTCCTGCTTGCCTAGCCCTGACCTTGGGCTGCCAAGGTTTTGATAACTTGACTTCTGCCTTCTTTCCTGGTACTTTGTAACTTGACCAGCAACTTGGCTGCTGGGATGAGGACCCTTTTCAGCAGTCATACCCAAATCCAAGTTTTGGATCCTGCTCTGAAACAAAGCCCAGAGGGAGGCCTCCAGCCAGGAAAGTGTAAGCTCCGTAAGTTTGCTCAAGACAGACCTGGTTTATGCCTTTTGAGCCAATGTGATTATTACTAGCACCTCCTTTCCCTCTTAAAAGTGTCCTCATTTGCCGGTCACCCTACCTGTGACAGAAGAGAACCTTCTTTTCTCCAGCATGATATGCCCAGTGTTTGGCACAGGGCTTGACAGCAAGATGAGGCTTAATATGTGCTTGCTGATGGAACAAATAAGTAAATTTTTTAAAAATGTCACAATGTGTCACCTAGGGCCGGTCTTCCCTGATATAACTACTGCTGACTTGACTTTCAAATACATTCTTACATTTTCTGTAGCCATTTTGATTAAGCCAACTTGAAGAGTCTTCTACTGGCCAAAGCTGGGACAATTTGAATATCAATGAGAATAATAACTAAACACACTAAATGTAATTAAATTCATAATTCAAGATGATAATCAAAAGATTTCAAAGCAAAACTCTAATTGTGATTTTTGGACAACCCCAGAGAACCACCTCATTATCTTTAAAACTGGTAAATAAAGAAATGAAGCATTGATTTATATAGACCTCAGGATTCCATTGCTAGGGTACTGTCATTTATTACTTCCATTGGCAGGAATGAATTTTTTTTTAACATCATATTAGGTGTTTACACCAATGACAATTAGGGATGGTGAAACAGTTCCCATAAAACAAGAACAGACCAGCATGGGGAGTGAACCTATTCAGTCCCCAAATATTCCTCTTCTCTCCCTCGCCTTCCTCCTCTTTCCTCCCTTTCTCCACTTTGTTTCTCCCTTCATTCCTTTTCCAAACTTTCCTTCCTTGCTGGGGAAGGCTGAGCAGAGACTGAACAATACAATACACTGAGATTCCTTGTGAGGTAAGACATTCAAATGCTGAAATACCATAGTAGACTCTCATAAAAAATGTTTCTTCCCAGGGAAAGTGAAAAATCCCTTGCAATCTTACAAAATAAGTATGTTCTCTGATATTCCAAGCTAGAAGAAATTCATTTCAAGAAGTTGGAGTATTTGTCTTTTACCTGTGGCAGGATGGTAGGCCAGCCTGCCTGTGTTCATTTTTTTTTTTTCTTCAATCAGAAAGGTTTTTTTTTTAAGGAAGAGAAATATCAACATTGTACATTCCAAAACATTCCAAATGCTTCATATAGTTCCTGGTTTTATTCATTTAAACATTTTTTTCAACAATTTTTAACATTTTTTAAAACATTTTTCAGGAGCTTTGTAAGGTACTAAACAGATACGAAAGCCACAGTGAGGAACATGAAGGCATCCACTATTAGGTGGAAGAGAGGCAGGTACTCAGCTACAAGTGGCAGAGATGCTAAAAGAAAGATAAATATCTCAATAACTCTGAGTTGATGTTAGCCCCATTTAAAATTAAAGAAACAGAGCCTTTGTGATACATATCCTCTCAATCTTTTCCTCTGTGTGTGTGTGTATATGTATAATGCTTTTTGTAAATACACAGGTGGCATTCTAAAAAAAAAAAAAAGAAAAGAAATGAAGCATTGATCTTGCCTTTCTTATAGGACTGATTGTACTTCACTTTAAGTCGTAAGCTGCTAAGGGGAAGTTTGTCCTTGTAAAAGTACACCAGCTAATACATGAAGACTGAATGATATATTTAGAATATCAACATTTTGTGTCACCTAAGGAAATAATGAATCTAGGCCAGTAGTTCTTAATCAGGGCAATCTTGCCCCTCAGAGGAGATTTGCATGTCTGAGACATTTGGGTTGACACAACTGAGGGGAAGGGGTACTTACAGCATCCACTGTGTGGAGAGCAACGGATGCTGCTAAAAATCTTACAATGAACAGGACAACTCTCCACAGTGGCTCAAAATGTCAATAGTGCAGAGAAGGAGAATACTGGATCTAGGCAATGATCATTCATGGTTGCAAACGCCACAAAAATAGAGACAACCAGGCATTATGTGCCTCCTGATGGAAGTACACAGCACTACCTATGAAGTAGTAACGCTAAAAATATCAGTCTTGAGTCTGAACCAACCTCTAGTTCACAGGCTGTCAAACTCTAGGATGTATTCAAATCACCTAGTAGGCTTGTTAAAACACAGATTGATGGGATTCTCAACCAAAGCTTCTCATTCTATAGATCTGGGTGGGATCCAAGAATTTGCATTTCTAGCAAGTTCCCAGGTAGTATTGGTGTTGCTGTGCCAGGACCACACTCTGAGACTTAAGCATCAATTTATAAGAAATACAGGGGACAGAGGAACATGTTAATTCATCATAGTATTCAACCATTATACTCTTCATTATACTATTAGAGTTCATTATCTTATTCTCTCTCTATTTGTATATATTTGAAATTTTCCATGATTAAAAAATTGGGAAAAGAGGTTATCTATAGAAGAATATTTAATGAAGGAAAATCAGTTTAAATTACATCATTAAGAGAAAAAAACATGGTCACATTTAAAAAAACATTATATATGTATTCAAAGGGACGAAAAAACACACTAAGGGGAAAAAGTTCAATATGTTAACTTAGGCATCTCTGGGTTGTATAATTATGACAATTAAACAAGCTTCTTTTTGCTTTTCACTACTTTTAAATATTAAAGATGCTGTCTTTTATTTTAAGAAAACTATAGAAATTGCTCTGTGTTCAGCATGGTGAACTGTACTTATATCTGTATGGTCCTCCTAGTGTCCAACCTCACCTAGAGGGGAGTCTATTTCCCAAACCTAGTCCCTTGCAGGCCGTGGAACTGCAGCAAGTATTGGGCAGTCCTCAGCTACACCCATGACATGACACAAAATGACTATTGCACAAGGAACAGTGAGAAAAAAGCTCTCAGATAGTGCCACAGGGGTTGAAAGAAGAGACACACCAAATCCCTCTTGATATAAGAAGTCAGGAAAGGCTGCATGGGGGAGGAGGGGACTTTTGATCTAGGCCATGAAAAGAATGCATGAGATTTTGACAGATGGAGATGAAGTAGATAAGGTCAGTGAATGAAAAGGCAATCACAGTGACAGAAAGAACGAGGGCCAAGGCAAAGGTGTGGAATCTGGTGAACTCACAGCCATCTTGGCAGGAGATGTGGGCCTAGGAGGCTTGGAGGAGATCTAAAGAGCTTGGGATACCTAGTGAAGGACTGAGAACGCTCCCCAGAGTATGTGTGAGTGTTTTGCTTTTTCAAAGGACTTGCCTTATTCTGGAAGCTTTCACCTATAGTTGCGTTGTGTAGGTCTGACTAATGCAGGCTCTTTCCTTTGCCCCTGATTCTGGAGTCAATACCCCTCTACCCCCTGTATGAATCATATGATCCTCAAATAGGTGAGTATATTAGGTTCATTTCTGTAAAGACAGCCCTCTGCAATACTGCCCACAAATGCACAGGGCTTCAAGTTGAAGAGATCGCCAGGCCAGGCCAGTTCTGTCAAGTTCTCCAGTGCCTGCACACATTCCTGGCAAAGGCCTCACCAGCTGTGTGGCTCATCTGAGGAATGCACTGCACACTGTGTTTCCAAGTGAAAGAAGTAAAATTTGAAACAGATGCTCATTTCATGTATGCTGATTAGCATAAAATTGCTTTTTTGTCTCAGTTTCTAGGGAGGACAATGGTGCTGAGACTCCTGGCTGGGGAGATTGCTTCCTCTCCTTTCTTCCACCCTGAGCTCAGCAGGCTGCTCCAGACACAGACCCCAAGGAAACCAGGATCAGCCAGACTTCCAACCATAAACCCCAGAAGGGGACCCTCTAGCCCAGACCACTTTCACCCCTGAATGAAAATGATGTAGAGACTTGGATGGGACAGAAAATATTCTACCCGAAAGTGATGTAGAGACTTGGATGGGACAGAAAATATTCTACCCCAAAATATAGTTTCTGCTTTCTTCAGGAGTTGAAAGTTAAGACATCGGAAACTTCATTCACTCATTTATTCTGTTAATATTTATTCAGTGGCTACTATCCCCCGGCTACTTGCTAAGTACTACTTTGCCCAGATCCCTGACATTTGAGAAAGAGATGAGAAACAGCAAACCAAGTCATTGCTTTTTCCAAAAAGAACTTGAAAAAATTTGCCAGCCCTATGATGCTGGGATCTAGGTACACATATTTGATTCTAAAATGCATAGTCTACATTTTAATTCCTCTTAAATAGGGATAAATTCTATAATTCAATAGCACTCTAAACTTTGTGGCATGTAAAATAATGTTGTGTTTAAAAACGGAGGGTGTCTTGGGCTGAATAAAAACCTCACACTGAGAGCAAGTGACAGAATGTTTAAAATTAATAAACAATCAAAAAAGCCTCATATTGAACCTACCCATCTCATAGGAATTTCCCTCCCCATCTCAACTCTCCAAATAAATGTTTTCCAGGTGACAGAATTGTGTTTAATCAATCAATCTGAACATGATTGTGTACTTGAAATTCCCCAAGAGTACCTGGTTCCTGGCAAAATGGCATGGAAACAGAATCAACTTTGGGCAAACAGACATGGTTTGAAATTCCATTTCTGGTACCTACTATACCTTTTCCTTTGTGAAGCCTCACTTTATTAGTCTGTAAAAGGTAGGTAACAGAATTTCCTCCCTAGAAATAGAGCATGGCATGTAGGAGATGCCCAATAAAAGTTACTTTCCTATTTTTATATAATTATTTGTTATACTGAACATGTAACTCCAACAAGCTCATTCAATTTGCAAAATGTGTCCACCAGGTGAGTTACTTGAGCAAGGTCACACAACTGGTGAAACAGACAGAGCTGGAGATTGTGAAGCCAAATCTAGTGCCCTATTTTCTATACAATAGCCAACTCCATCAAAAATCCTCATCACAAGATTCTCATTGTCTAATACAGAGTCTCCAGCAAGCCCTGCCTTCTGGGTCCCGAAGAGCCACGACACATTCAAAAACAAAGCTCTGAATAAGCAAATTTAGAGAATGACATTAAAATGGCTAGGCTGTTTATAAGACATTGATTGATTTTAGTGAGCATCTGTGTGATTTATTGCATCAAAAATGCAGGGGTCATAATCAGCTCTGATATGATCCAATGCCTGTGACCCTCTTCCCCTGACACCCTCTGGGGACCACCAGTTCTGGCCCGACACAGCTGCTCTGCTACCCCAGTTTGCAGCTATATTGACACAGCCATTTTCATGGTAGGCCTGTTGTAAATTTGTTGTTACATGGTGCGTCTGCCCCAAATTGCATGGTGTACGTAAATTTTTGTGTGTGTGGTGGGGCTGGCACGGGGGTTGAGGGGGTACCGGGGCTGAATGGAGCGTGTGATGGGGCAACCCGCAGGAGACCTAACCCTGATAAATTGTTTACTTGTTAGCGATGGGGCTCAAGAGTGGGCCGGGGGCTGCAGGCTCAGCGGGACAGACGTAGAAGGTGGACCCACGCCAATTACTAGCCATTGTGGTGTCCCAACCCATGATTGACACCAATGTCTCCCCTCTCACCATGGGTCCTTTTACTATCCCGGACCCAACACAAGCCCCACTGTGCTAATACCACGGTGTCTTCAATTTCCTTTGCAGCTAGCAAAAATTAACCTAGGCCTCCGGCCTGTAGAAGACCTAAGGGCTTTATTTTATTATGCATTTTCCCCCAGATTTTCAAGGATGAGTAAAAAAATAGAGGTTGCTAAGGCCAGTTGGGCAACAAAGGCAGCAAAGGGACAAACATTATCTTTGGATGACTGACTTCAAAGTTAATGATCTCCCTCACTGAATTGTGTCCTCTGCAGCTCAATGAGGTCTTTGCCATCAGATAAAGAAGCGCCTCTTTAATCCACTAACATTTCTTTGTCCTTTTGTGGCAAAATGATCATTTCATCAGTTTCGGGTACTCTCTGCCTGGAGAGTTTTTTAGCCTGAGTGATTCAGAGCAGGAGAGACAGAGAAGGGTATTTCTCTACTTCATTTTTCCTCAAGTGACGGCTGAATAACTATGCAAAAAAATTAAGGCATAATGACCCAGCAACAGTGACAAAACCTAATTAGTCACGGAGGCCACTGGGTAATGAGCCGCAAAACCCAGCTCTTGAGTGTGTAATAACTGTATTTTTCTCCATTTCTTCTCCTTTCGTCACAGCCTTGTGTGGCATTTTTAACAAACTAAAATGGCACCAGATGCAACAGGGTTCAGACATTTTAACTTGAATTAAGAAACCATATGTTCCGATAAGTCATGGTCTCTTCTTTCCCACAGACTGGGTCCTCCATCTGTGAGGTAACACTCTGGTGGCGAGGGAGTGATGGCCATGGGGACGATCACCCCACGAAGATGACTGGGTTTTGGAGTTGGGAGCGGTACCTCCAGAACCATCCTGAGACAGAGGTTCTGGCTCCCACAAGCAACCTGGACATTCCAGATATGGGGCCCCAGATCTACTCCCAAAGCACAGGAAGACGGAGAAGCTCAAGGAGGAAGAGAAGGTGGGAGGGGACAGAGGAGGAAAAGCCTCCGTGCCCAAATAATAGAGCGTGGAATGCCGAAAGTTGCCTTTTACAATCCTATCGGCTTTCAGGCGTTAGAGTGCTTAGCAATTTAAGGCCTACGTTAGCCAATTCTAAGACTCACAGAAATCCCGGGCCTTATAACCTCCATTTTTTTGAGATGAAGCAACCAAGGATCAGTGAACTTAGGAAATTACCAAAGGTCACAGAAACGCAGGAATCGAGACTTCAAGCCACAACTGTGATCATTATTCCAGTGTCTTTCCTATGTCTGTGGTCATTATTCTTACTGTTGATCATAATTTCCTCTTAAAATAATTTTAAAGGATGGAAAGTTTGCATATCATACAGTTTAGTATCATCTCTCTCTTTAGCCCTCAGGGAATTCCTTTCCAAAGTCAGTTGCATAAAATGTCATTAATACATAATTATCTTGAGCCGGTCATCGCCAAGGGTAGCCCCACTCTGGTTTTAATGTGGGAGACTTTTAGTTTTTCAGTCCATTGGGGAGATATTGCCCCACAGTGGTAACTTGCATTTCTCCTCTATTTCCATGAATGCCATCTTCTGGACATTTGTCACTGACATTGGACTGTGATTGGGCTTATGAAACAGGAGACATTATGATCTTCATTCTCTGAGGGACAGGAAGACTGACCTATCTTTTGTTCGTCTCTGTACATAGCAGACCAAGAAAAAGTCTCCCCAAGATGAATCCAGCTCTCCTCTGGCCAAGGAATCCCATAAGGGAATCCCAAGTAAGGAATTCTATGTGGAATATGGAATATAGAATTAATCATAGAACACAGATACAGGTTTGGACAGAGACTGCTACCTTGTTGGGGAATCTTAAAATCTTTAAAATCATTAAAAAAATAAGAACAAAAAATCCAGCAGCCTCTTCTGTCCCTACAACGGGAACAAGACATGCAAAGAAAACACAAGGGAAACAAACAAAAACAGAAGTGGCTACACAGTTTGGGGCTTTATATAATATACATCCTTAACTCCCCATGTAATTCTGACACAGCAAAGTCCTGGTGTCTGGGACTGTGTAATGTGACAGCTCTGTCTTTCTAACCCAGGACCAGCTGCATAAATTGCTGGGCTCAGGGCAAGATGAGAATGTGGGATATCTTGTTTATAAAAAATTATTAAGAATTTCAAGATGGCTACACTGAGCGTTAACTCAAGTGCAGGACTTTTCTAAGGATGGAGTCCTGTGTGACTGCATGGTCACACGTCACTGAAGCCAGTCCTGCAAAGAAAGCTCAAGCATCAGCACCCAAGTAGCGAAGGCACGCACTGGACGACTACACAGTTCAGAAGGCGGCCTGTCATTATTCCCACTTCTCATAACTGTTCCAAGTTGACTCTTTCTTCTCTAAACTTTGAACTTCAGAAAATCCACATTAGCGTCTCCGGAGTACTGTATGTAAAATGGGGAGTTTCTTTACACACACAATGCCATTTCTTCTTGACTCTTCTCCAACTTTCATCTATTCTAGTCCTGGCAAGCTTGGCTGCTCTGTTCATTGGGCCTTTTCCTGCGCTCGAGTCAAGTCATTATCCTCTTTTTATATACTGCACTTCGTGCCCTTGTGAACCTGTTGAAAATAGTGAAAGAGAGTTGAAAAGTACCACTGGCTCCTAAAAATAGTGCTGACTAGGAGGCAGAAAGGAGGAACTCCGGTTTTATTCAGTGCTAAAGATAACACCACCAGAATGATAGACTCCTCCGAATTGTTTGTCCCCACTGGCCATTGTCCCTCGGGCACTGAATGAGCCTCTTAGCAGCTCTTGAGGGCCTGTCACAGGTAGGCACCCAACAGAGATAATTCCCAGCCTATGCTTGACTGCCCCTTTATAGACACTCACTCATGGCTCTGAAAGGCCTCAGACACTGTTGAATAAACTCCTACTCGCTTCCATAAACTTTTTCTCCCACTGAATTTTCCGGGGATGTGAGCAGCTTCCCAGCCTCGCCAGAGGATGCTTCTGAATGCACTCCTGTTCTGAATCAGAGCCTGACAGCCAAGCCACTTTGGAAAACGGAGCTAAAAAACGGGCCATCAGTCCCCAGGAAGAATCGCTGTGCCTTCTTCTGCAGGTGAAGGCCACCTCCCAGCAGCTCTGGCCTGCTTCCTGCTCTTCTTATGGGTATATTATTGTGGTTTCAGGCTCCCCGCCTCCCATGATGGAAAAAACCTTCTGTTTGTTATCTGACCCCTGTCTCTTTCAGTTTTGAAAAAGAACAGTGTCACTACAGGGTATAAAGACTTTGGGGACTTGTTTGTCTTCAGAATGACCTAGAAGAGCCTGGGCTTTAGAGCTGTACCAAGCTGGGTCTGAATCCAGCCCTGCCACTTACTAACTCATGGGGCTTGTGCAAGTCACTTGTCTTTCTGTGTCACAATTTCCTCATTTATAAAGGAGGGCTAATAATAACCTAGTCCACAGGCTCTTTTTTCCAAAGGTGCAAATAGATAATATATGTAAAATATTTAGCATGGTTCCCAGTAGGTAACAGAGCTGAATAAAAGGCAGATTTTATTACTATATAATTACTATGTTTCTCTTACATTGTCTTCTGATTTGCCAGACTCTCAGGAACCCTCACCTTCTGAAGTTATCACTTACCTACCTGCCATTTGGATCTTTCTAAACTGACTTCTCAGTAAAGGAGACATTATTTCTTCCTTAATACTTATAATTAAACTCTTTAATATGTCCTAAGAAGACACATTTTGTTCCATTATTTCATCCAAATAATGGGAGTGGAAATGCCTGTGACCTCAAAGGACTCTTTTAAAGTCACTGAGGCAATGGGCGTGAGAATGCTTGGGAAAGAAATTGTATGGGACTTTCAATGACGTTCTTTTTCCTCTGTACTCCTTGTTGTTTTTATTTCACTGTATGAAACACACAAAGTAAATGCTTTTATTCCTCTCTTCTAGAAAGATCAAGAGATCCTTTTTGAAAGAGGGAAATAAGTCCAAAAGTAGAGGCAGCTTCCTCTTCCTTCCCCATGCTCCCAGGATTCCCACTGGAATATCATTGATACAATAAGCAAACTTCAATGAGACCTTTTTCTGAGGTCTCGATTTCGATATATCAAGCACCAGCAACACTTCCTTGATGAACCTACCAGGGTTTTGTTCAACACACTGATTAGTGTGTTGGTCTTCAAAAGTGAGTAGGGTTGGGAGTTAAGGAAGGGGCTGCCCCACTGGGCACATTAGCATTCTTTCTCTTAACAAGAATAAGTGCATTTGTGTATTATTCTAATTCTCTTTCCCCCTTGAGGATTAGTGCAAACCTCCCTAAGGGAAAGTACTAGGGAAAACCGTTCAAAAGAAATCCTGCCCTAATTCTAACACATCATGAAGGATCCATTCCTCTGAAACGTCTCTCCTCCCAGCTTCATAAAGCAGGACTGCTGCTCAGTAGTGACTTACTCTTCAGCAACGATCTATTGAGCATCCAGTTAGTGCCAAGTCCCGTGCTAGGTGTAGGGATATAAAAATGAGTCAGGAATAGGTCCCCATGGCAAAAAACTCACTGTCTGGGTGGGATAAGAGATTACATATAAAGAACTCTAAGGCATGGCTTGAAAATCTTCCACTATGCCACAAAAGCGGTGCAGATAAAATATTTTGGGGGTCCAGAAGAGAGATTAGTTCAATTTTGAAGTGTAGGAAGAAGAGAGGATAGGATTAGAAAAATCCTCTTGAATTGCACCTTAAAAGATAAGGTGGATTTATCTTTGCCAAGATGGCCAGCGGAAGGGAAAGAGCTTCCAGGTGGAGAAATAGTTAAAACAGAGAAATATGGGATCAAGGAGCATGTTCAGGAACTAGAGACCTGGCATGTTCCTATTCAGCTCTCAAACAGAAATGGTATCTGAGAGAAAGGGGCCTTCCTTACCTGCAGCCTTAGCAGATAGCAGGCTTGTTTAGAGCCACCTGCCTGCGCTTGGTTAGATCCCACAAATGCCTACCTCTTTCCAAAGTACACCAGGAGTTCTGGGAGGTCAAATTAGTGTGAGACTTGGCCCTTGCCCCCCCATCCCCCCAGGGCTCAGAGGCTTGCTTCCCAGCAGGAATACCATAGTGTTGAAGATCAACAGCAAGGTGTTTAAGATCCCCTTAGCTATACTGAAATTATCTATATACAGTAGTTCTCCCTTTATCCTCAGGGGATATGTTCCTAGTGGATGCCTGAAACCTTGGGTAGTACCAAATCCTATGTATACTACATTTTTTCCTATATGAGTATATACCTATGATAAAGTTTAATTTACAAATATGCACAGTAAGAGATTAACGACAATAACTGATAATAAAATAGAACAATTATAACAATATTATACTGCAATAAAAATTATGTGAATGTGCTCTCTCTCTCTCTCTCCAAGTAGCTCATTATGCTGTATCCACCCTTCTTCATCTTGTGATGATGTGATATGACACAATGCCTAAGTGACGGGAGGAAGTGAGGTGAGTGACGTGGGCATGTGATGTAGCATTAAGCTACTGCTGACCTTCTGACTATACCTCAGAAGGGGGATCATCTGTTTCGGGTGAACCTGGATCATCAAGCCATGACAGCGTGTCAGGAACCATGACTGGATGTCAGGAGCAGACAACGTTGATGACTAATAGGCGGGGAGCATTTATAGCATGGATATGCTGGACAATGTGACGATTCACATCCCAGGCGGAATGGAGCAGGACAACACAAGATTTCACCATGTTATGATGTGCAATTTAAAACTCGTAAATTGTTTATTTCTAAATTTCCATTTAATATTTTTGGACCATGGTTGACTGCAGGGAGCTGAAACCGCGGAAAGCAAAATTACAGATAAGGGAGGACTCCTGTGCATCATCATATGTGACATAACTTACTTACATATATGATTTCAAAAAAAAGGAACATGATGACTTATCAATAATATAAAGGATAAATATAAGAAAAACAATTAAAAATAAAGCAGAATGTTTTTCAATATGTAAATGGTTGAGGAATCTTACGCTAGTAGTTATGAGGGGTCAGATGTTTTCATCTACGTACATAATCATTGTAAATGCAATAGCGATAAAAGCAGACTGACATAGCTATATTTTGTTGGAAACTCAGACACCGTAAGCAGTGTTGCCATCAGTTGACGTAATTTTACACAGCGGTGAGTAACTCTTGGACAAAGACCAAACTAAGTGAGGAATAATTGTCCTTTTTAATTTTTTAACAACGGTAGTTGCAGTACTGGAAAATTCTCTGTATGTTAAAACGGTGCAAAAATTATCTGGTGTCTTTAAAACAGAGTTAGGTTTGAACCTTAGATAATTATAAACAAGCTTTTAACCTTGGTTGTCTAGAGAGACATCAGAAAGTCTTGTGGGTTGTGGGATAATTTTTCTTTGCCTGAGACTATCCCGAGCATTGCTCCTCCAATCAGTGATTCTCTCCAACCAGTGTGATGAACAATCCCTACACATATAAATTTCCAAAATGCCTTCTAGGGCAGTACCACCCCCACTGGGAACCATTGGCTTAGAGTTTGGCTGGAGAGGGAAGATTCACATCCCAAAAGACAATCACTATTATAAGCAATCACTGATTAAACATTGAATTGATCACTGATTAAATCATTGAATAGACATCAAGTACTGTTCAAAGGAGGGCAAGATAACTGTGGGTACAAGCCATCAGGAAATTCTTCATGACTAAGCATGGTGGCAGAAAAAGTATAGACTTTGAAGTCAGACAGGCCTTGGGCTCAGAATTCTAACTCTGACGCTTATTCCCTGTGTGAATTTAGGTAAGTAATTTAACTTCTACAAGCCTCCTCTTTCCTACCTGTAAAATGGGAGGAATGATGTCTACTTTGAGAGTAGAGAGGATTCAACAAGATTATATACGTAAAGTACCTAAGAGAATACCTGGTACATGGCAGATGCTTAACAAGTGTAGCTACTATTGGTATAAAGAAAGAGCAGCTTCAGCTGGCCTTTGAAGGATGGCAGGAGTTGGGGAGGGCAAGGTAGGCACAGTATTCACAAACACCTGGAGGCAGGAATATCTATGGTGGATGTTGGGGCAAAGTAAATAGATAAATCAGGCTGGCAAAGAGGGTAAGTGGGAAGCATGATTGGAAAGGGGGGCACATTCAAGAGTGTAAAACCTTGAATTCTTGGCTAAGAAATCTGGCGTTTGTTCTTGTTGGCTAAAGGGAACCAATGAACATGGAACATTGCTAGACACAACCTAGGTTAGAGCCAACTGCGGACGAACCCAGAGAGAGCTCCAGGCCCTGATGCTCAAAACAGCCATGTTCTGTACCACATGCTCCTTCTCACACTCCTCTACCCCTCAGCTGATGTGAATGAGGGTGACCTAGGACTTGAGAGCAGCCTGTGCAGTGAGCTCTGATTTATGCTTAAAAAGCTTGCTTGCAAACTTGAGGTTGGCCAATAAGATTCTTCCCTAGGAAATTTGAAAAGAAAAAGACAGTCAGCTGCTAGAGTTGAGTAGAAATATCTCGAGGCAGACCTGGCCCTGGAGTGTCTAGCTGGGTCCATGGGGAAGTAGGAGAAAGCAAGTTGGTAGAGAGCTGGGAGACTGGATCTAACAAGAAAAGAAGCAAAAACATCATTATGAGAAATCACATGGCCCATAAGAGAGAGACTGAGAGTGTAGTTACCTGCGGCACTGGTGGTTTTCTGGTCCCAGACCCACTTTTTGTGCATCTTTACAAAAATTGCCCTTTCCTTGAGGTTAGTTTATAATCCTAGATGCCCAAACTTCTCTAAGCACAGTGGTTTTTATCTCTTTTGAAGGTTCATAGATAAAGTGACTCCAATCTTTTAAAGAGTTTTATGCAGCTTTGGATGCAGCCTAGTTGTGGTGGTGATATGCCAAGTTACAATCTATGACACCATAAGAAAGACAAAGAATGTATTCTGATAGAAGAATGTGATAATAAGTCTTATGCTTGATGTCCCCTGCCTCAGCAAAATTTCTACTAAAGTTATTTTTTTAAAATCAACTGTTACAGAGGGGGAAAATCCATCTTACCATTGGAAGCTAAGAAATGGTATCACTCACATGCCAGCAGTTTTGAAGAATTTCTGCAGATTATAGCACAGGCAGTACCATATTGCCAGAGGGACTACCAATATACTATACGGGAAAAAAGACTGCCTGAGTTGTAAATGGAAGAAACCACCGGGGGATAATCCATAGCTGGCAGCATTTTGGGAAGAAATCAGTGAATGGCAAATTTCAAGCCTCCTAAAGCCTCTAGAAGGGTAGAGTGCTGTAATTCAAAAGCAATAGAGATCCTGTTGCAACAGACTGTTCCCAACATGGATGGATGGTCTGTCAAAACATGCAGAGAACTGCTAAAGGTAGTTCCTAGCAAGAGCAGTCCTGTAAGTTAGAAAAGAGAATGGGGGTGAGGTTGATTCAGAAAACCACACTCAAGGAAAAACAAATCACACACAAAATAAATATCCCTGATTTGACACCTCTGGTGGCCGCTTCCTTCTACCCCATGACATGAAAGTAACTCTGATAAATGAAATAGTGATAAAATGGCTAGTTGTTCCTCCTAGCCATTCCCCTATTCTTCCTAAGTAATAGAATGTTTAGTGGGGCACACAGCTGCTTAGAATAAAAAGTGCATTTCCCAACCTTCCCTGCAGGTAGAATTCAGTCATGTGACCAAGTTCTGGCTGATAGGATGTAAGTGAAGTATCATGTGGCAGTTTCCATAAACCCCCTCATTTTCTTTCCTCTTTCCTCCATCCTGCTACTTGGAATGTGGATGTGATGACTGGATTCTATCATAAGCTATGAGAATAAGGAACATGTCCTTACGATGGCAAAGCGGAAAAATAGAAGGAGCCTGCATCCCTGAGGACTTGGAGAGAGCTGCCTTAGCAGCTCTAGACTGATTGTCTCTGGATTTTTACATGAGATATAAATAAATTTCTGTCTCATTTAAAATACTGTTATTTCATATTTCTGGTATAGTCAAATCTAATTCTAACTGATTCAAACAGTATAACTATAGTATATCTGAAGTGTGTTTTTTCCTCTTTCTCTGAGTTCAAAGAGCTTTGCAAAGGTCACACAGAATTATTAACAGAACACTCAATACTGGACAAATAAAATAAAGACTTTCCATTGAAAGGATGAGCAAAAGGAGAGAACTCCCCGGATGCATAAAAATATTCAGCAAATCAAAAGAAAGGCCACTATGAGGAGCTCAGCTCTGAGCAACAAAGGAAAACTATAGAAACATCTCCAGTGTGTGCTGTCAGTAAGTTCTAGAAGCTATTGGTCTGTAAAACAGGATAAGATGGGCAACAAAAGGGAAAAATCTACTTAGAAGAAAGTTTTCTTAAATAAGCAAAACATGATTGATGAATTTTAGAAGGCAATGAAAGCAATAAACAGTAGATTGAGTACTGCAGAAATGTGGGTGGCCCTGGTTTACCTGCATCGCACATCCCAGGCTTTTACTGTTCTTTCTCAAGCTTACAAACCATCCAACTATTTCCAAATTTGGCTTAAGCTATTTCGCTATGAATATTAAGTTCGTTAGGTATGAAATCCATCAATTCTTTCTCTACATACATATACCTTATCTCCATCTACCTGCACATTCACCAAAAAAACTTCTAATCTAAGAGAAAGATTTATATTTCCCCCTCTTTTAAGGCCAATTCTTTAATCTGTGTCCTTGATCACATCTTTTCTGATTTCTCTAAAATCATGAGCTGTTCCTTCCTCTCTCTCCTGTATTATTACCCTTTCATTCTCTGCTGAGTCTTTTTGTGCAGATTATAAATATGCTGAAGTCATCCACCTTTTTAATAATCCTGCAATTCTTCATCCTCCACTAGCTACACCAGCCCTCATCTCCTGCCTCAGTCATGGGCCCCAAAAGAATACTTGTTTCTCGAAACCTCTATTTTCTCATTTTTAATGTTTTTAAATGAGTTGCCTTCCCTTGTTAAAAAAAAAAAAATTTGTTAATTGTAGAAATTTTGAAAAATGTAAAAAGATACATAAAAAATTTTCCCATAGTTCTAAGACTCAGTAATAATTATTATAAATATTTTGGAGATTTAGTCTAGTCTTTATATATTGGAACATAAAATTGAATACTACTGCAATTATAATTATGTAGGCTTTTTCTCATGTTATATAATATTTTGCAATTTTTCCATATAATCACATTTTCCTCAAAACTATATTTATTTAAATAAAAATATGTACATAAATATTCATAGTGGTACTACTCAGAATAGCCAACAGGTGTGAACAACCCAAATATCTGTCAAGTGATGAACAGATACACATTCGTCATATGTGATATAGTCATATTATTCAGCCATTAAAAGAAATGAAATTTTGGCACATGCTACAACATGGATAAACGTTGAGAACATTATGTTAAGTGAAAGAAGCCAGACACGAAAGGTGACAGATTATATGATTCCATTTATATAAAATGTCCATAGTAGGCAAATCTATAGACAAAAAAGTAGATTAATGGTTGCCAATGGCTAAGAGGAGGAGGACTGGGGAGTAACTGCTTCATGGAAAGGGGGTTTCCCTTTTGTGGTGATGAAAACATTCTAGAACTAGATAATGGTGAGGAAGCACAACATTAGGTTTTGTGTATTTTACAGCAATAGAAAAATGGTATTCAATGACTGCAAAAGACTACACTGTGTGGCTATGCCATAATTTATTTAATTATTCTCCTAGTATTTAAGTTATTTAAATTTTGCTTTTAACAAAGTCTGACTCAGAATACGATCATGACTGTTGATTTGATATACATACTTTTATTAGATTGAGGAAGTATTAATTTATTCCTAGTATTCTAGGAATTTCAATCAAAAATAAGTGCTGAATTTTATCAAGCACATTTTCAACATCCATTGGTTGAGATAATTATGTTTTTCCTGTAAGTGACTTTTTGCCATGGTATATTTTATTTGTATATTTTCTTTTTTTTTTTTAATTTTATTTTGTCGATATACATTGTGGCTGATTATTGCTCCCCATCACCAAAACCTCCCTCCCTCCCTTCTCCCTCCCCCCCTCCCACAACAATGTCCTTTCTGTTTGCTTGTCATATCAACTTCAAGTAGTTGTGGTTGTTATATCTTCTTCCCCCCCCCCCCCGGTTTGTTTGTGTGTGTGTGTGTGTGTGTGTGTGTGTGTGTGTGTGAATTTATATATTAATTTTTAGCTCCCACCAATAAGTGAGAACATGTGGTATTTCTCTTTCTGTGCCTGACTTGTTTCATTTAATATAATTCTCTCAAGGTCCATCCATGTTGTTGCAAATGGCAGTATTTCATTCGTTTTTATAGCTGAGTAGTATTCCATTGTGTAGATGTACCACATTTTCCGTATCCACTCATCTGATGATGGGCATTTGGGCTGGTTCCAACTCTTGGCTATTGTAAAGAGTGCTGTGATGAACATTGGGGAACAGGTATACCTTCGACTTGATGATTTCCATTCCTCTGGGTATATTCCCAACAGTGGGATAGCTGGGTCGTATGGTAGATCTATCTGCAATTGTTTGAGGAACCTCCATACCATTTTCCATAGAGGCTGCACCATTTGGCAGTCCCACCAACAATGTATGAGAGTTCCTTTTTCTCCGCAGCCTCGCCAGCATTTATCGTTCAGAGTCTTTTGGATTTTAGCCATTTTAACTGGGGTTAGATGGTATCTCAATGTGGTTTTGATTTGCATTTCCCGGATGCTGAGTGATGTTGAGCATTTTTTCATATGTCTGTTGGCCATTTGTATATCTTCCTTAGAGAAATGCCTACTTAGCTCTTTTGCCCATTTTTTAATTGGGTTGCTTGTTTTCTTCTTGTAAAGTTGTTTGAGTTCCTTATATATTCTGGATATTAATCCTTTGTCAGATGTATATTTTGCAAATATTTTCTCCCACTCTGTTGGTTGTCTTTTAACTCTGTTAATTGTTTCTTTTGCTGTGCAGAAGCTTTTTAGTTTGATATAATCCCATTTGTTTATTTTTCCTTTGGTTGCCCGTGCTTTTGGGGTCGTATTCATGAAGTCTGTGCCCAGTCCTATTTCCTGAAGTGTTTCTCCTATGTTTTCTTTAAGAAGTTTTATTGTTTCAGGGTGTATATTTAAATCCTTAATCCATTTTGAGTTGATTTTAGTATATGGTGAGAGGTATGGATCTAGTTTCATTCTCCTGCATATGAATATCCAGTATATTTTCTTTTTTTTTTTTTTGTATATTTTTGTATATATTTTTTTTGTATATTTTCTTACAGCAAACTTTTCTTGCATTCCTGTTATACATCTTACTTGGTCACAATGTATTGTTGAATTCTGTGTACTAACATTTGGTTTTGGATTCTCCCACCTATATTAAGAAATGAGGTGATCTACAGCAATGTTTCCACATCTGTTATCTTAGAATATCTGCCAACATCAAATACATTTGGAAAAATTTGGATAAATGCAATTAAGAGGTTTCCTTATTGCAGAGATCCTCAGAGCCTTTAATATGCAAACACGTATTGTGAATCTCCAAAGCGAAGACACAATGTGAGAATTTCACTCGTTTATTTGATCACAGAACACACTTTTTAAGTAATATTTGTTAATGGATCAGTGTTCCATAATGTGGAAGTCACAGAATACCATCGGGAAACTTTGGCTATATTTTTTTTGTGGGGGCTAAATTTGAGTATGTTAATATTACGTTTACTTCATAAAATAAGTTGGGCATCCCTTTATCTTCTTCTGTGCTTCAAAACATATCTATTTCCTCTCTCTCTTTCTCTCTCAAAATATGATTTTCCAGAGTTTTGTCTCATGGGATCCTGGAACCAATCTCCTGCAGATACTGAGGGATGACTGTACTTCCTATATTTTGTTTCTAGGAGATTTTCTTCCCTCCTTTTGATACCCTCCCTTTAACTTTCACTGGTTTTGATGAACTCCTGTCTCTGGGATGAGCTCTGATCAAAATGGGGCCCAGATTAGAATGCTGCTTATCTAGGTGAGATACTGTGGCAAATTGTTTTCTCCAAAGATGGCACCATAATATCCCCCATACCACATTTTCTTCTAGAATCTTGCTATTTCTCAGTTAAGACGTGGAATCTATTCCTTCTCCCATTGAGCCTGAGGTCTTAATGAC
Source organism: Cynocephalus volans (assembly GCF_027409185.1). Lineage (NCBI taxonomy): Eukaryota > Metazoa > Chordata > Mammalia > Dermoptera > Cynocephalidae > Cynocephalus > Cynocephalus volans. The sequence goes on along the minus strand of NC_084463.1, from coordinate 119,988,790 downwards.
TGCTTTGACCAATGCAGTATGGTGGAAATGGCATAATCTGATTTCCAAGGCTAGGTCATAAGAGTGCCTTGTTCTCTTGGGACTTGTGCTCTTTGAACCCAACATCATTCAGTAAGGGAGCCCAAGCAGTTAGCGGAGAGGTCCATGTAGAGAGAACTAAGTTTCCTTATCCACAGCCCTAGCTGAGCTGCCAGTAGACAACGGCATCAATTTGCCAGCCAACAGAATGAGCCATTTTGAAAATGTATCTTCTAGTCCCTAATTAAGTTGCCCCAGATGTTGCCCCTTGAAGCATAGGTCGAGCTGTCCCTACCAAGTCCTGTCTTCATTTCAGATTCATGAGCAAAATAAATGATCGTTGTTGTTTTAAGCCACTAAGTTTGGGGGTGTTTTCTCCTCTTAGGAATACATAAATAACACAACCATCACACTAAACTGTAGTCATTAATTGATGCATAGCTATTTCTTAGCAGGAATCTATAAAAATTGGACTCGGAGGAGATGTTTTAAGATGGGAAGGCAGGAAAAATTGAGAAAATGAGCCACCTTGTAGTCATCCACAGGCAGTGCATTTTGGCACTTGGAGGGCAGATTACAAAAGAAATGAATGGAAAAGGGAAGAGAGGATGGAGGGGAGGAAGACTTTGGTTTACATACCTATGTTCCTTTCCAGAAGTCCTATGAGTGGCTTGGAAGAGGAGGTGATGGGAAAGCAGCAGATGCTGGCCTGACCTGTAAACTGCTTAGGAGTGTGTCGTGCCTTTTATTTACCACTGTATCCCCAGAGGCTGGCACAATGCCGGCCATGCAGTAGGTGTTTAATATGTGGGGCTTTTTGTTTGTTTGGGGCAGCTGAGTGGTGGGATCGAACTCTTGACCTTGGTGTCATCAGCACCACGCTCTAACCCCATGAGCTAGCCTGCTGGTCCTAATATGTATTTTAAATTAAAGAAATAAATGGAAATTCCATTGTGTCCTAGTTAGAATCTTTGCTTGTAAAGAATAGAAACTACATCAAATTAACTTAAGTAAAAGTGAATTTAGTGTGACCATAAAGGGAAATCTTCCATAACCCGACTGCAAAATGTATAGCAGGGTCTTGTGACAGCAGAAAGAATATGCACTTTTTCACCTCTGCCTGGAGCCATGGGCCTCTCTTACCTTGGCTCCTTTCTACACGTCTAATCTACTTTTTCTCTTTATAGATTAACTTCCTCTGCCAAGCTTTTAGTTTCTATTCTACCCAGATTCCCCCTGCATGAGACTTTAGACAGCCATGTTGGCCACCCTACATGTCTACAGCTCCATGATAAACACTGACTGACTCTCAGCCTAAATTTCAAACTCTTAGGAGCTATTCTCTAATTGGCTAAGCTTGAGCCTGCTGTCCACATCAGTCGAAGCAGCTGTGAAAAGGCTGGAGTCATACAGTTCTCTGGGCTTGTTCTTCTAGAGTGTGAGTGAGACATGTTTCTAAGATGCAGCATTGTTGGGAAGGAAATGGTGATGCTATGTCATGAGGAAGCACAGAGTTAAGGGGATTGCATTCCACTCTCCGAAGCGTTGGGCTACAGTCCACGGTCCTATAAAAATACATTTATGATGTAAAACACCACTATTGCCATAGAAATACCATCTGTAAGATGCTCCCATTGCCGATCTGTCTTTTAAGCCTCAAGGAAGCAGATCGGGCTGTGAGGTGAACCATGTAGTCATGATATATGCTGTCCAAGATTCCCTATGCTTCTAATAATTATCATCTCTGCTACCCATGGGCAGTCTTGGACTAAACAATTAGGGACCACATCAGCCAGTGATCAAGATCAGAGTCCCTCCCTGACAAGTGCAAATATCAATCCCCTTTCTGAACTTTCCAGCAGCAACCTGAACAGAGGCACATGCAACCAAGGTGTTAATTTGGATTAGTCAGCTGTGTTGAGGCAGAGAAGAAAACAGTAGCTTTCAACAGAGAGCCCACCTGAGGCTGACGGTCTGGAAGGGTCTTCAGACTTTCAAGGGTCCCTTAGTGGTCTGAAGGGGGTAAAGCTGACTCCTGAGCCAATCTTATTCTTGAGGAGTAGCTCACAATGGAAGAAAATCTGGTTAACTCTTTTTTTACCATTTAGGCCCCATACAAAAATTTAACATGCATTAATTACAAAGTTAGACCTAGAAAAAGAATAACTGAATACAGTACATGTTAATTCTTGCTTAGACATGTCTTTCTGATAACAGTTGTTCAAAAATCAAGTTGAATAGCTTTTTAAAAAAACACTTACATTTTCTTCACTCTGATATTCTGCATCATGTCCTAATTAGTGCGATATTATAACCCTCAAAAGACATAATGTGGCCTAGATTTTTAAAAAATTATTTATTAGTGAACATCCCTAATGCCAACTTTATATCATTTTAGTTTTCAAAATGTTTACAATCTATTGTTTCATTTCTAAAACCTTAGTCAGTCTGGGATGGAATTCAGTGCTGAGATAGACCAGATAAACGCCAGTTCTTGCCTCAAAATACTTAAAAAAATTTTTTTTTTTTTAAATCTTTGAAGGTCCAGACTGTTGGTTAACTGAGAGAGAGCCTGGCTTGGCTTGATTGACAGTATCTGTCAGAGGCAATGAACTGCACTTCAGCGATGCCTTTATGCTGGTGTGTCAAGTTGTTCAACTGTGACCCTTCCATCTGTTCCAGCTAATCTGAAAGTCATTTAGATCCGCTTCCCATTCATTTGAAACACAGCATATTCTCCTGTTAACACACATATGCAAAGTTGTCCGCTGTCAGCAACCTAAGAAGTTTTTGAAAAATCTCACTTACAACATCTGTATAAACATTTACACAACAGAAAATCCATTTATTGACTATTACTGCCTCCTTAACTTATTTTCTTCAGACATTTTCAAGTATGAGGTCATTTTGAGCAGACATTTAGATGTTTACCTCTTCAAATTTATTGTTAAGCAGGTATGGTCACTCGCTCTGGCATTTCATAAAAAAACCATTCGTGTTCAGTGTCTTAGGACTTCTGAGAATTCACAGCCTTATTTTTAAGAATTCAGTTAGAACTGAAAAATGCTTGCATACTTAAAAAAAAAAAGCGAGTTTGGGAGGAGGTAATCCAATTCATCAGATCTACTGAATTGGAATCTCTGGGGTAGGGTTCTGAGAATCTGTATTTTCAAAAAGGACCTCAGGTGATTTTTAGATTTAGCCAGGTTTAGAAACAGCTGGTCTGGTTTATTTATACTTTGCTAAGGTGTCCTCTACTTCATGATTCTGCTTTCTTATTTGTAGGACTCATATGATCCCATTAAATAAATCATTTAGCTAAAGGTAAAAAAACAAAATGTAATAAAATAAAGAAAACAGAAAAGTTTATTTGAGTGATTCACATGGATGTTTCCTTGAGTTATACATAAATTGAGACTGTATTTGGATGTAACACCATAGCATTTACGTTAAATGAATTAAGACCTCCTTTGGTCCAGAACTTAAAAACAATTGTTTTTCTTTATTTTAACCTTTTCCTTCCCTGTACTCTGTCCAGATCTATACTGTATTGCCCAGGCAGGTCTGGCTTCAACGCTGACGCCGAATCTCTGTGTGACATTGAATGGGTTACTTCTCCTCTCTGAGACTTAGTTTCTATGAGGAAGTTGGAGAAGATGATTTCTAAAGTTCCTTGTACCTCTGACATTCTCTGGGCATCTAAAACAAGTTCTATATATCCTTTCCTTGATTTATAAAATCGCCTTCAGCTTTGAACATTATTTTCAACCACACATAATTGGAGCCCACAAAGGTAGAAGTTTATCAATGTATTTTTAGGAAAGTATCCTGAGGTATAAGAGCTTAAGAGACCACTCTTCGTGAAATTTTCCTAGAATTTAACTTACACCTCAAGCTCCAATAGTATTTTTATTGACCTGTTCACAAAATGTTCCAGTCTCTCCTTTGAGATTGTATCTACAACCTTCAATGGTTCTTTTCTTTACATTTGTCCCTCTGTTTCTCTCTCCTCTATAGTGTTTGTCTTTATCCCTCCAGGTGTGTTCAAAAGGACATAAAAGGTCTCTGATAAGTTGTGTGACCTTGAACAAGTCATTTAGCCTTCCCAAGCTTTAGTTTTTTCATCTGTAAAATGGAAATCGTATCTGCTTGAGTACAAAAGGAGGTAAGTGAATGTCAAATTACTTTGTAAACTGTAACTTGCTGTACAGATGCCATTATCATTATTATTTAAATAATTACTACTACTGCCGCTGCTGCTCATAAGTTGATCCTCTATTTCATTATTGTGACTAAAGTAACATTTAATAAATTACTGTTTTGGACACCTATGAAAAAAAATGGGAGGGAATTACAGATATGTGTATCAAAAACTTTAAAAACATTCATAACTTTTGGCACAATAATTTTATTTCTAAGAATGTATTGAAATATGTATCCTTATATTTTGCATAAAGACATCCATCAAAGCATCGTTTGCAATAACTCATATTGAAATCAACCCAATATCCATGAGTAAATCATTATCCAGCCATCACTGAGATACTGGTATTTTGGGAAAAATATTAATGACTTAGGAAATGCTTGTATTACGATGTAAAGAATAAAAATAAAGCAAGATGCCAACTTATGTTTAACTATTATTGTGATTTTACAGTTAAATGTGTTGCCTAAATAAAGGTGTGTTAAACCTTAAAAAAAATGTGTTAAACAAACAAAAAAAAGGACTGATATATTGAAGTATTCACAATGGTTGTCAGCTATGGAAGTATAGATAACTTTATTTTCTATTAGTCTCTGGGTTTTCTACATTTTCTTTTTAAATGCTTTATTTTTTAAAAACTGCAGTACGTCTTCCTCTCCCAAATTTCAAATCATTTATTCATTCAGCCAACAAAAATATTTAAAGTACCTTTTGTGCATATTAGCCCTTTGTTGCATGTGGTGGAGACACAGAGGTATATAGCATAGTCATAGGCTTTAAGGAGCTTTCAGTCTAGAAGGAGAAATTGTTCCTTATACAAAGAAGGGCAGTAATGTGAAAAGGGTCCTTAAAACAGTAAAAATGAAATGCCATTGAAGTTAAGAGAGAAAGTTTTTCTGAGGATGTGAAAGATAAGCTGTTTATTAAATCCTGCAAGGATTACTATTGGGGTAATAAGCAGTTGATAGAAATATTTTAATCTGGGTAAGAGTCTGCCTAGACTCTTACAGATTACTAGACTGCCTAGTCATACTTTCTCAATGGGGATTGGAAGGTATTTTGATTTGGTTTTTATTTACTGAATTGCTCTTGTCAAATTAAACCCAACCTGGTGAGCCCCATATTTGCCCAAAAAGCAGATAAAATTTAATTCATCAGCAATCCATTGCTAGGAGGTGAAATATCCAAAAAAAAGTTTAAGGAGTCTTAAAATAGCACAAGGTCACCAAAATCATGTGGGGGAATTTGGGTACATCTTGTGATTCTCACTCAGTCCCCTAAATTCAGGAGGGCAACTCCGAATGCAAATGGGCAAGAGGGGATATGAGAAGGAACACTTTATATCCGGCCCAGTATTCTCCACCTAAGGGAGAAGATAAATAAATTACAGTTGGAGTCTATGATGTTAGACCCCACAGTAAAAATACAAATAAGATTGCCTGCAGAGTTGTCCCATCTTCCAATCTTCAATAGCACCATTTTCTATTTGTGAATAAATTGGGGTTAGAATATTCCATTTAGATGAGCACTTCTATGTCTAAAGTATGGGTCATACACTTCCATTGCTTACAGTGGTCAGGCAGGTAACAGATGTGGGAACTAGAAGAGTATTAGACACTGATGCTGCAGTAAATTAGAGAATATGTGCCTCTCCTAGAGGCATGTTATTTGAAGTGTACAAAGCACCATGCCAACCAAATATTTGCCTCCCTATACTGCAGCTAGTCTATTCCCTACACAGAGTGGCCCACAGAAAAGCATATTCATCAGTTTATTATTCATGGTTCCAGTTAAGGTCTATCAGTTTTCCTACCAATTCTAGCATGCAGGTCCTGGAAATGACTCCTCCTCACTGAGGAGTCTAGAACACTGAGAAGCTGAAAGATAGCCCAGTGTAACCAGAGAGCCAAGCAGAGCATAAGTCTTAAGCAGAGAAAAGTAAGCAGTGAGGGAAATAACAGCCAACCCGACAGAGAATTGAATCAGGAGTTGCTGGCCTCCTTCTGGTGCCCCCAGATCATATGACAAACTGCTCCATATCAGTGGTTCTCTCTGGGGCAACTTTGCCCCCTAGGATCATTCGGCAATGTTTGGAGACATTTTTGGTTGGAGAAGGGGGGCAGTGCAACTGGTATCTAGCAGTTAGAGGCTTGGGATACTACTAAACATCCTACAATGCATTGGACAGTCCCCCACAAGAAAGAATGTCAACAGTGCAGAGGCTGACTAAACCTGCCCCACGCTCATGGCCACTTTGAAGAGCAGAATTGTATTTTCACTGTGCCTTCATTTCTAGGAGAGATCCTAGAGGGCACACTGATGGGAGAAATGTTGAGGCAGGAAGTCTTTTACTGCCAAATCAATCTTAGCACAAGGGCTGTGACTCAGAAGGTGTAACACAAAGTTTCACAGCAGAGTCTCCTGCTCCCACACATTCCAGTGCTCTCTACTGCCTTCAGGATGAAGATCAGAATTCTCAGTGTGCCTTCCAAGGCATGTTATGATCTGACCACAGCTTACATTTCTATCTTCATCTCTAGTAAATATCTGATACCTGCACCAGACCTGGACAGTCTTGCCTTTTTCCAAACCTGCCATACTCATCACATCTCATGCCTTGTGCATGAAGTTGCTCAACTGTCCTCTCAGCTCCACTCTCCTTCCCTGATTTTGCCTATATCGTAAGACCCTATTCATCCTTTTAGGCAGAGTGGAAGCGCTGCACTGTCTATCCCCAGACCCCAAGTAGAACGAACCACTTCTTCCCATGCACTTCCATGGTGCTTTGTGTTCACCTCTATAATCATACTTAATTAACACTTGCCATCATGTGTCTCAGTTGTAGGCACATTTCGGACCGGGCTTGGCACCATGCCTGGCACATGCTAACCCTCGAATCTTCTCTAAACTTAGTTGAATTGAATCTTACCGTGCTGTAATTCTTCAGTGTTTACTATTTATTCATTCATTCATACATTCCTTTTTGAATAGCACTATGTGTCAGGCGCTAAATAGGCCCTGGGAATACAGTGGTGGCAAAACAGGCCCTGTGCTGTCTCATAGGGCAGGGCAGACATTCTACTACGGAGATGGATAATAATGCTCATTCTACCATGAGAAAGGCGCTTGATAGTATTCCTGACAAGCAGCTGCCCCATCTCCCTTGAAGTCTTCCTATGATGATGGAAAACCTTCCTGAAGCAACCTACCCTGCTGCTGGCAGCCTTGTGCTCTCCTCTGACGGAGGTGGCATCTCTCCCCCTGCAATGGATTCTACAAATGGATGCTGGGTCAGCCCCTGCAACCACCCAGAACAAGCCAACTTGCTCTTCCTTGTGATGGTGCTTCAGATATTTGAAGATGGATCTCCTGGGCCCCAGGGTCAACACTGTCAATTCCTTCAGTTATTCTCACATGTCATGGTTCCAGGCTTAGATCATATTACTCCTACTCCTTTGGGTGTCTACCCTATAATTATAATCATTGCCATAGTAGTCAAAATGTATTAAACGTTTACTATTAGCCAGAGATTGTACTAAGCTTTTCACAGGCCTTATCTCATGTAATCTTCATAACAACCCTATGAGGTGGATACTATGATTATCTCCATTTACAGACAAGAAAACTGAGGCTAATAAGATTAAATAACTTGCCTTGGGTTGTACAGGTATTAAATGATAGGGCTGAGATTCATACCCTGAATTGAATTCATAACTACTATATAACACTGCTTTTATAGCCTGTGGCCAGAGATCTTTCATTACACATAGGAACGTGGGTAATAACTTTACATCATATTGTATTTGTACACATGGCCACACAATACCCGTGATTCATTTGCTTATTTCTTTTTCAGTCATGGGACTGCTAAGGCACCTGGTTCAGTGCCTGGCACAACTATGTGATCTAATATATCACAACTAGGTATTTAATAAATCAGACACACCTTCTAGCCATACCTGAACTTTTGTCTTGTTTTGTTTTTTGGCTTGTTTTATTTTGTTTTTCCCAAATACAGGACTTCACATTTATGCCTGAAATATTTTACTTTGTCAGATCTAACTTCTGTCTTTAGACTACTATAGTAGGCTAAGTAATGGCAACCCAAAGATATCAGGTCCTAATCCCTGGTACCTGTAAATGTCACCTAATTTGGCAAAGGGTCTTGGCAGATGTAATTAAGTTAAGGATCATGTGATGGGGAGATGACACGGGATTATCTGGGTGGGACCTAAATGTCATCACAAGTGTCTTATAAGAGAGAAGCAGAAGAAGGAGATTTGACACACTGAGAAGAGGTGGAGGCAATGTGACCATGGAGGCACAGGTTGGAATGATGCTGTTACAAGTCAAGGAATGCCGACAGCCACCAGAGCTGGAGACAAGGAACAGATTCTCCCCTAGAGCCTCCAGAGGTAGTGCAGCCCTGCTGACACTTTGATTTTGGCTCAGTTCAACTGGTTTAAGGCTTCCAGCCTGCAGCACCATAAGAGAATTTATTTCTGTTGTATTAAGCCACCAAGTTTATAGTAATTTGTTACAGCAGCTACAGGAAACTAATAGAACTGCTAAGTAGCCTTGGATCCTAATTCGCTAATCCAATGAATTAATTATATTTCCCCAACCTTAAGCCATCAGCAATGTGATCATGATCATGTCCTCTTCATGTACAGTCATGTAACAACCAAAATGTAGACCAGTCATGGGACTGCGTTTACACAGTCCGGGCATTGTCCAGGGATGCTGGTTTCACAATAGAAAATAACAGACAAAAGGGGCTTTGTGGATTAGTAAAGAAGTTTGGGAAATACTGGGTGGAAACATTTGAAAAAGTTTCTCTAGTACGGGACTTCTCAGAGCCTTTAATATGCTAATGGGCACCACAAATATCCAAATAAGGGTATGGTCTGGTGTGTTTCCCAAGCTTATATGCTCCTAACCATCCCACCCTTGGAAAAGCATTTCTAAAAACAAGTGTTGCAAAAACCACAGTTGGGAGAAAAATATGTCTAGCCCAACCACCTCACTGTATTGATTATAACACTGAAATCCAAAGCAGTATAACCTTGAATGTGGATTTACCAAAATTCACAGTCAGGTTTATAACCCAGTTCTAACAGTTTGTCTGGTTGAACACCCAAGAAGGAAGCACTGAATGTCACCCTTAAAATAAGATAAGGTATTCTCCAAAGACAGCTTTACTGAAAGGAAACATTTTCTGCAATGAGCTAACAGCTTACAGAATACAGCAGTGAAGTATGAGGAAGGGTGGATTTTTCCTATCTTTTGTTATTGGCATTGACCCTGAAGGTCCTTAGTCCTCCACAAAAGCTTAAGGGGCTTAGATCAAGGGCAGATTTTGAAACTGAATTTATTCAGATTAAGCAAAACCTTCAGTGAGAGGATTTACTCCCCACAAGCTGTTGCCAGGTTGGAGCTGCCCAGGCCAGGCCCATTTTTCTGAGCTACAATCAGCTTGTTCCCAAGTTGCTGGCAGAATCCAGGCAGTCAGTTTCCTGGGACATTAAACATTCAGAGCTTCCTCAGCCTCCAAGATCATTTTCTATTTCTCCAGTACATTTAGACAGGCTTTTTGTAGGCTGCAGATTTGTTAACAATTATACAGGGAGATGTTCCTAGGGAGAATAGCCAGAGATTCAAAGTCTAGAAAAATGCTCTTTCCTTATCAGTTAGCATTTGACAAATCACAGTCAGATTGTTCCTGGCAAATGAGGATGTTTTACCATAACAACCTAGAAGACACAGGGCAGTTGGGACAGGGTTACAAGCAGTTGTTTGGGAATTTTTCTTTTAATGCCATGTTTCCCTAGTTTTCTAGACACTAATTCTACTCCCAAGTCTGAAAAATCACCACTGATTTTGAGAGGTCTACATGTGGCAGAGACAATAGCTGCAGAGCTGTCTCTCAAAGTGGATGTTCTGCTTCCAGGATGCAACATTATCCACCCTCTATTTCAAATGTACTCTGCCTTTAAGACATTGGGAAGACCTTAAGTCTCGCTTTTTGTTCTCTCGTATCTATATTTTTAAGACAGCTTTTATTGATTCTTTTCTTATTATGGAAATAATACATATTTGTTTTAGAATGTTGAAAATACAAGGCATAAAGACAAAAATTAAAATCTCCTGTATTCTCGGGCAGGCCCGTGGCTCACTCGGGAGAGTGCGGTGCTGATAACACCAAGGCCCCGGGTTCGGATCCCATATACGGATGGCCGGTTCGCTCACTGGCTGAGCGTGGTGCTGACAACACCAAGTCAAGGGTTAAGATCCCCTTACTGGTCATCTTTAAAAAAAAAAAAAAAAAAACTCCTGTATTCTCACCACTGGGAGATAAAGATCATTAACATTTTAGGCTCCAAGTTGCTTTAGAGTCATTTTTATTTTTTATTTTTTTTTTCCCACTGGTAACTATGTATTTGTTGAGACAAAAAATACAAACTGGTGGCATACAAATTATTACAAATAGAATGCTAAATCTTACTTATAGGTGGGTTTTCAGACACTGTTTGCAGGTCAAGCCTTATAATGAACTGCAAGGAAATACATACACACGGTTTGAAATGAGGAATTTCACCCAGGCAAGCACATGTGGAAAAGACTTTGGCCTTTGGTACTGGGGATGGGGAATAGCAAAGAATCGAAATGATACTCATAAGATTTTAGGAATATTGTGATTTAGGCATGTTCCTCAAAGAAACAACAGCCTGTTTTAATAAAGACAAATGTAGGATGAAAACTTTTAATATTCTTATGCCCCCCTTTATTCCCAAGTAGCAAGTAGTGTAAATTAATTTTCAACTCCTTTCTACCTTCCCTTTGCTGAAAATACTTATGCATAAGTAAAACATCCAAACAAGTCATTGAAGGGAATAAATTCTTTCTTTTAACGTATGAGTTAAAACAAATTTTACTACCACTTAAAACAATAAAAAACACCGAAGACTCGTTTTGTAATTTGGACAAAGTGGCCCTCGAATATGATGCATTTTTTTCAATCCTAAATACGTGGGTGAAATTGGAAGGTAAATGTTTATATATAAGTAACTAATAAATCAGTGCTTAAGAAGCATCAGTTGGACAGTACTTTTTAAGATACTGGCAAATGGAGACTTACTATTCAAAAGTGTTGGCTTTATTTCTACAGTCACAGAGTAGTCTAAAAGCAAGGCTTGTCACCACTTACACTTACCTACCTGCGGCCCAACTTCTGGCTCCATCATGGAACATTATTTAGTCAGTATGCCAGACTTTTCTCAAGGTGCACTAGCCAGTCCAGATACTTTCTATGATGGATACTGAGATTTTCTAGATGCCTAAATTAACTGCCAGTTCTGTGGTTTTCACTTAGGGCATGCTCATTGAAATAGTATTCTCTTGGCATGAATCCTAATTTTCTCTCCCTTATTACTTATCTTGTTAAAGTGATGAATAATGTTTGTACTACAAACACAACTTTCTTTTGCCTCTTTAGGCTAGAGATCTAGCAAAAGAATTACACAGGCACTTTGACACAGAAAAATCAGTATTTCTATAAGTGAAATATACTGCATAGGAAAGTGTTCTGAAAGAAAAAGGAGACTCTACCCCAAAAGGAAAAAATGTAGCACTAAAGCCTGGTTCCCTCTTCCTCCATTGTTTTGATAACTCTAGGAATTAAAAATCTCTTTCCCTAAGTGCTAAGTTTATCAATAGAAACAAACTTGGGTTTTATTGTAAAGGCAGACAAAGTAATAATACTTGTAAATATCTTACAGGACTATATGGTGTAATCTGAATCCACAGTTGGATCTGAATGATATCACTTAGATAGTAATCTGCATAACTCATATGTAAATGTGCAATATTTTAAGTATAACAAATTAAAGTGGGCTACTTGTTTGCTTTTGTTTTATAGCCTAGATGGCAAACCACTCAATTATCTAAGCAGAAATCATAAACCAAAGATGTATTCCTGAGCTATATGACTGAAGGGCATTTAAATTGAATTCCCCAGTCAGTGGCAAAAGTAGTGTGTACCCTACTAAAAGCTGAGTAGATGTATAGAGTCATTTTTAAATACCTCAACAGGATGGTGAGGACAAACTTTGAGGGAGGTCCTCTAATCCATAAAATAAAAGAGGACTGTTTGGTTCAGTTGTGTATCTAGCACAAAGAGAGCCACCTATAATTTACTGAGCCACTATTTCCAAAAAAATCTGTTTGTGAAACTGGATGGGATCTGAGAACCCCATTGAATAGATGAGAAAACTGAGCACCAGAGAGTGGCTGACTGCCCACATCCCGTGGAATCTCTGTAGCATGGCAGGGACCACAAAACCCTTCTGCTTCTCATTTAGAGTTGTTTCCCTCACTATACCAGCTGTCTCTTTATAGAAAGAATTATAGTTATAAATTTCAATTTGAGTAAGAACATTTGGCTATGACCTCAAAGCAGGAGCAATTTTTATGCACTAATTTGGCATTATGGGAAAAGAAATGACCTCCGCGTAAATCCAAATTTTCGAACAACTAAAGGTCAGCTTTTTTGAGCACAAAGACTTTTATCCAATTTCAATGGGAATTATTCTAAATATACCTTTTTAAAGTCAGGCCCATTTAACAACACTAATCTTTTCCTGATGACTCAAGGTCATAATTATGGGCATCAGTTTTTAATATGTGCTATAATATAGTGAGACCTTCTGGGATTGGTAAATTGTAAAACCCTAAACTGCTCCAGACTGCTAAGCTTTTATAGTTTTATGTTTGCTTTGTATGGATTTTCTGTCTCTCCCTTCACAATCAAGCTGTCAGCTATTATTTCTTGCTGTCCCCAGTATGTCCGATATCCTCTCTGCATTCGTTCCCCATCTGCTATGCTGCTTCTAATCTGTTATGTGCAGGGGAAGCAGATATATATGTTCCTTAGAAGTATTTGTAATGTAAGAGTAAATAGGCTCTCAGTGAGTATTGGGGGGCTTAGTCATAAAATTAGTGAGCAGACTTAGGGGCATATATTTTGATTGTTCAGAAGCCTTGTTAAGTTGGTTTTCTCTTTAGGTTGGTGAATAAATTATGTCCAGATAAATGACACAGTACAATACTTTTAAAAAATAGATATAAATAGGCATGAAGGATTCAGACATCCTTTGCTTATTTATGCTCATCAGTCTTTCCTTGGGAAGAGATCCAAATCGCTAAGTGACAGGGTGGGTCTGGGTCCTTTAAGTTTTTTCTTTCATTTCTTTAAATTTCTAAAATTGCTTTCCAACTTAAAATTGGTGTTTTGCAAACTCAAGTGGAGAACAAATGGAAACACAGCCAAAGCATCACTTGTGAGGGCCTGGCAAGTTCAGAGGACAGGTCTCAGATGTCTAGGCTACTTCTCTTTCCAGCAGCTGCTGTCCCCCCTCTGTCGATGTTTTCATTTCTCCACTTGTAGCTCGAGTATTTTTGAATAGATTAAAACATGTATCCCTTCATCCGAACTTTAAAATGCATTATTTCTTTTAAATGATTGATAAGACTAATTTTCCTACTCTGTCACAACATTTTCTGCAAGATTCTAAAGTTTTGAAAATACACCCACCAAGAACAATAAGTAAATGAGATGGACTAGTAACCTTCAAGCTCACATGATGCTGAAATAATTTTTAAGTCTACAATTAGAAATGGTGCTGTGGGAGTGGTATGGCCTGTAAAAGCCAAGTGATTTGCAAAATTATGCCAAGACGAGGAATTACTCAATGCAAACACCTGCTTTGGAGTGATCATCAAATTATCCACAGCCTTACTATGACCCTGCAAGTCGACTTTCCTTTCCCCCCACTTCATGGTCATTTGTATTTACCAGTGAACACCCACAAACCCACTACACTTTGCTAAACCAAAAAGCGAAATTAAATGACTCATACTGGAGTTAATGAGGGGTTGTAATAACAAAGCCCAGCAACATTTGAACGGTGCATTACCAATTTGCAAAGGACGTGCACACACAGGATCTCTCCTACAGTTTGAAATTACTGCGCACTAAGGCTGTTCCCTGGGAAAGTCACTACCCATGAGTTTACGCAAAGAATGTGCAAAACTTTAAAATAAAAACTGAGGTTAAAATACCACCCCTAGTCTCTCTTCTACTCCTTCCCTCCTTCCCTCCCCTGCCACTTTTCTTTCCAGCTGTCAGTTTTTAAAGTGTATGTTTTAATTTTCCACGGTTGACCACATCCAAAGCTGTTTTAAGAGGCACGGATTCTATTCTTCTCTAAAATCTATATGCAGCCATGGATTACCTCAGCTGGCTCTGGTAACATTTACAAATTCTAACTTACTCTCTAAGACTATTTCTAAGGCTATTGTGAGTGGCGTCAGGCCCGTTTCTGGCAAGAAATCCTCTAGTTATAATGTATACTGTCTTAAATGGTCTTTTGTGATCATGGTCTCTACCCTTAAACAAATGAAGGGCATATTTCCTCTGATGGGTGTCCCAAGGAGAGCTTGGGAAGAAATCATCATCATCAAGACGGTTCACCCAGACACACAGACTTGCTTGTTACCGTATTTAAAGAAGTGGCCACAAAGAAATAGTCATTGGATTTACAATAGGGGAAACCTAGTATGCATTTCCAAGGAATCACATTTTGGGGAGAATTACAGAATAATTACACATATGCTTAGATCACGAGCATTCAATGAAGCGGACAGTATTTTGAGGATTTAAGATGTTGGTGTTGTGGTCGTCTCTAAGAAACCGGGATAATTCAGACATTCAAATGCAAAACCGCACCATTTGGAGAGTGTAATGCGGTCTGTTCTGGTCACTGTTACAAATTCGGAAAGGATTCCCTGGCTGCACACATTAGAGGCACTTAATACCTAAATCTGTTTCCAAATGTAAAGCATAGAACAAAAGTGCTGGGCATTAATGAAATGTATCCTAACACTGGTGTGCTGACACATTTCATTAAAGTGTCACTTTGGGAGAGTAAAAAATAATGACAAGAGCTTTGCTGTATGCAACTTGATAAGGTCTTCAGATGAAATATCGTTAACTAATACACATTAAACATCCATTTTAATACTATCAGGGTTTTCAGATCGGGCTTGAATTAATTTCATGCCTAGGATGTTGTCTATAACCAGTTACTATAAACGAATCTTTTTCATTGGTCTAAACACTGATCATTTATTCATGTTAGTTTTATTTTAACTGCCAGGAAATCAACTATTATTTGAAATAATTGCAATTATCTTAAGAAAATGCTTTAAAATATTAAATATTTTGTTCACATAGAAGACCAGCTATTAGTTATTTCCTGAAGGAATGTATTTTGTGTATTTTTAAAAATACACGCTTTTACCATTTTTGTTGGGTGACTGGAAAAATACTTTTCCAATAAATCCTAAAAAGTTATAATGCTCTTCTAGGCTCAAAAGTTTCTTTTTTTTAATTGAAAAACTTTGATAAAAATAAAAACTAAACAAATCTAGTCCAAAAACTCAGCATTTTATGAGTTTGAAAAGATTTCTAATTTAATATTTTGATTTAAAGCTAAGAAGTTTTCTATTCAGAAAAATTCTCTATGTGTAAATATGTATCATTCCTATTTTCAGTAAAAAATCTTAATGCCCCTTTCTAAGACCTTGTATTCCAAATATCAAAATAAAAACTTTGTTACTTCAATAGCCACCTTGGTACTACTCAACTGACAGATTCATGTAGGGTGTTTTCCCACATGTATACATTTGTTTGGTTTTGTATAGAAAAGTCATTCCATGAAACGTAGTGAGACAAGAAATTCTCCTAACAGGGCCCAGGCAGCCAAGAATGGAGTTGCAAAGTAACACAAAACAGAAGAGATGAAATAGAGAAGGTAGCCCACAGCAAAACAAGAGAACTGCACAAGGAACTTGGAGCTGGCGATCTCGCAATGTGAAAGGTTAATCACAAGATTTAAAATCTAATCTTGCTTTCAAAGGCACCTCATGTAATTGCATACATTGTAAAGGAACATGAGAACAGTGGGAACGGAAAAAAAATTTAAACAAGTGGGCTTGATATAAGCTGTAAATTTAATATGGAGAAAAGCAAAAAGTTAGCAAGAGCAAGTACAGACTTCAGGAAAGGGTCAGCCAGGGAACGGAGACAGCAGAATTTGCCACAAATAGCCAATTCTAAAGAAAAGGGAACTTTTAATTTTGGATAAATAAGTGTCTCAATGGGATACTCCCTAAAGACCCTTTAGATTAAATTCCATTCCTTCATGTTGTCTAACAAATATTTATAGGGGGCCTATGTGTGCTGATATTGTGGGAATACAGAGATACATTAGACCCGAAAAGAAGAAAGTCATAGCTCCCTAGAGCACAAAGCAGAAAGTGAGAGTTCAGAAGCAGGAGAAATCACTGCATCAAGGGATGGCATTTAAACTATGCCTTGAAGAAGGGCAGGACTTGACCATATGTGGGTGGGAGTGGGTAGGCATGACTGGCAGAGTTAACCGCGAGAGCCAGACACAGAGATGGGCAAGCCTGGGGGATGTGCAGAAGGCAGGAATTATTCCAGGCTGACAGAAAGTGCCAGAAAGTCTACCTACACAGAAACAGTGGGGGCTGGAATGTAGATGAGGCTGAGGCCATGAGGTTTGGAGGAGTTTGACTTTATTCTATGGAAAGTGGGAAACTTTCCACTGGAACTTTTGGAGCCCAGGAATGATATGATGCGAAAGAGAAGGTTCCTCTGGCAGCAGTGTGTAGCATAGCCTAGGAGAGGAGGAAGAAAACACCCTCAGCAGGATATATTTCAGGATAGCAAAAACATAGGGCTTTGTTCTTGGGCTAGAAAATATGAAAGCCACATTTATGAGTTTAGTGTTTCTAAATTCCAAGACTGCCACTTCTTGCTAGTTGGAAAAGCAGTAAGATGTGCCACTGAGGAGTGTAAAGTTTATCAACGGACAGTGGAAGATGCTGACCAGGTGGAGTTACTCAGACCAAATTCCCTGGTTTCCCCAGAGAGAGATTCAAGATCTCTCTCTTGAGATCTTGAGATCTCTCAAAGCCGGGGTGGAGGGTGGTGGGGGGTATTGAATGCCAGGGACTAAACAGACCATAACCACCCTCAAGGGTGTATGCAATTCCCTATCACAGAATGAATTTGGATACATCTCAGGCCCAACCCTGACATACAAGTGCCAGCCAATTCAGGAGCACCCTCACCCCCACGCCCAGAAGTGTGCTACCCAGGATAAAAACTGCCTCCACATTAACATTGAAGAAGGGGAGCTGGCTTCACCATGATGACAAAAACATTCAGAGGTCATTGGTAATAACTGTATGGTGTTAGGGTTCGGGGGAGATATTACTAAACTGGACAATGGGCTAAGTGAGTAAAAAACCTTTTAGTTTGTTTCCATAGTGGTATTTCTTAACCTGTCAAGTTTATGTAGTATTTTATATTTTCCAAGGTGCTTTTAAATATCTGATATTATTTCATGTCCTCCAATAACTCCATTATTTTCATGTTACAAGAAGAGTTACAGAAGCCCAGAGAGGCTGTGTGGCTTGCCTCAGATCTCATAGCCACTTGGTAGAGGAATGAACACCTACACGCCAGGTCCTCCACTACATCACCTGGCCTACTTCCACCTGTAATCGACAAACATTTGCGGGGAGTCTATTCTGAGGAATAGGTTTTCCTGAGCAATAACAGAAAACATATAGTGGTTTTAGTCTTCAAAAAACCTACATCATCTTCCCTGCATAGAGCCCTCTGGTGGCAGGTAAAATAAAGTTACCAGATAGAAAATCTTGAGAAGTTTTTAGGATCTAATTTTATGGAAAGCTAAGGATATTGAAGTATGGAAAATTTTTAGAAGGGCTCATCTAATCTAATTCTCTCACTTGTCATATTAAAAAATTGATGCCCAGACAGGTCAAGCAATGTGCTCATAATGGCACAGCATTCTATGCCAGTGTTTCTCACACAGTATTCTATGCCAGTAAGAAAATACCTCTTATTATCCTCATTCCCATTTTTCTTGTGCATTAACATTCATGCCACATAGGGGATGTTCTTGAGAAGTAGGGTACAGGATAGGCTCTTGGTATTTGCACAAATTATTGTACGATAGACACCTCCTGGCTCCTGCCTTTAATATTTTTATGACCCATGTGACTTCATCCCTCTCATCCCTCTCTGTGCCTCAGTTTCCTCATTTGTGAACTAGGAATAGAGATAGTTCCCACATCATTGGGTTGTTTCAAAGGTTAAATGAAATAACGCAAGTCACACACTTAGCACAAGCCTGACATGTAGTAAATACGTAGTAGTTGTTATTGTCATGCTTAATCAACCACTCTGTCTGCTTTGGTGTACTCAGAACCGTGAACCCTAAAGCTTTTTGTTTGCCTTCATCTGTAGATCAGACATAAAAAAAAAAATATTTTCAGGGGAAGTGATTATTTTAAAGATGGTCCCTTCTTCAAGCTGAAAATGGTTGTCACATAACCTATGAGACAATGTGTTGGTGTGCCTAAGGAGCCTGGTTCTCTTTCCAGGGACAGTGCCAAAGGAATCCACCTCCTGCCAGTCTTCTGAATATGACCTCGGCCCTGTGTGAGAAGCAGTGAAAAGGAACAGCCACGTTCCCCATACTCTCTCCCTCCTCAGCTCCCCTTCCAAGCTTCTCAGTGCAGAGGCACTGTCAGCACCTCTCATCCTCAGCTGCGAAATGGAAATGAGTAAAGACACCTGGCCCCACCGATCCCACATTGTTTTGCTGAGGATCAAATAAGATCCTGTAAGTGAAAGCACTTTGAAGTCTGGAAAGCTCTGAAAACTTATGTTATTATCAGCCACATTATTGTTAAATCATAAGTTCCTATTTCAACTCATTTATTGTGTGCTGAGTATGTGCCATGCACTGAATATGATAAACCAGATGAATCCAGTCCCTGCTCGCTTGGAGCTCGCAATCTAATGTTTCCTTGGCTTGTTATTATTATTGTTACTATCGATCAAATTAAAATGAACTATAGCAGTATATAATGATAAAATAACATTAATATTAGCTAACAATAGAGTGCCTACTGTGAATTAGATCTCTAATTAATAAATAATAATAGCTACTTTATCGGAATGCTTAGGTGTTTTGCGAATATTATGTAATTAACTCACAAGAAACCAATGGGTTAGTATTTAGAGATGAAGACTTTGAAGCTGAGATAGGTACAGTAATTTGCTGAGAGCCTTTCTTCAAATTACCAGCAGAGCCCAGTTCTAGAAGTTAAATGCAGCATTCTTTTCACTATGCCACTAACAACTATACCATTAAAAGATTTTTGTTTGTTTTAAAATCACTTGGGGGCTATTGTATGGAGTAACTCTGAATTTAACATGTGAAAAGTTTAATATAACATTGCCTTGATTGGCATTTCTCTGTCTGTAACTTTGTATCCCTTCTAAGATTCATAGTTTTTGAAATACAGTAGGAACAATAAGATACCCTCAAAAGAATAAAATTATTGGAAGCTTTCAAGATTCTTTGGAGAATTAAATCAAAGAAACATGTTGGACATTTTTCTATAATAAATATGTTAGAAATGTTTCTATAATAAATATGTTGGCTCAGGGCTGACCCCGTGGCACACTCGGGAGAGTGCAGCGCTGGGAGCGCAGTAGCGCTCCCGCCGCGGGTTCGGATCCTATATAGGGATGGCCCGTGCGCTCACTGGGTGAGCACAGTGCGGCCGGACACAAAAAAGACAAAATATATATATATATATATATATATATGTTGGTCCAGAATTTCTATTATGTCTCTACAAGCTAATTGAGTTTATCTCCATAGCAGACATTTAAATGAAAGTTTGCTCTATTTTTGTTTAGAACTTTAGAGGGCTGTGGTACCTACGACAGAATATGGCCCTTATAGAATGGGTGACCATATATCCCAATGTGCCTATAGAGTTCTGGTTTATGCAGTGTGTATCTGTGTAATTATTAGGGACCTTCTCTTTTACTCTTGAAAGGTTCCAGGTTTGGATAGTAAATTATACAACCACCCTACCAGTAGAACATAGGGGTAAAGAAAAATTTGCCATCTCCTCTGAAATTAAAAAAGGGAAGGAGAATATTGGACTAATCCTCTTAGCATCCACTATATGAAAATTGGACAAAGTATATGAAACAACTATTTTTATACATTGGACAACAGTCAGCTAAATGTTGTGAGGTAACACTATGATTGTCCCAGATTTCTTCCCACAGGCATTTTTCCAAACCTCCTTGAAGATATGGAGAACCCAAGCAGAGCACAGTAGCCTCACTGAACAGAGGAGACAGAGGTCAGATTTGGGGGAGGCTGAGACAACTAGAATTTGTGAAAAACAATACTGTAAAGAAGAAAGTTACACAGTGAAAGAGTACTATAAATCTGCATGGGGTACCATGAGTTTTGATTGAAAATTAAGCCACAGTTGCATAGGGTGAGACTCCACAAGTCCAGGCAAAGAACAACTGCTGAAGTGCTATGAGTTGAACAACTATAGGAACTTGCACAGGGGTGGGAGACATGTGAGGTCTCTAGCGTAGTGATATCTGGCAGAATATCAAGGACATTTAATAGAGACCCCAGAAAGGCCCCACCTTATAAGTAGGGTTAAATTAGCTTAAAAGCAAAAGTTTTTCTAGTCTCACCCTAGTAAAGCTTATTTCTTTTTCTTTTTCTTTTTTAAGACTTTACAGGATAAATCTGATCTGCCATGGAATTGACTACCTATAAGAATAAAACTCAACATGGCTTAAAGGAGGACAACAACATCCAGACTCTAAAAGATTTAGCATTCACAATGTCTGGAATATAATTTTAAGATTACTAGCCTACAAAGAAGCAGAACAATATGACCCATAACCTGAAGAAAAGTAAGTCACTAGAATAGACCCAGATATAAAAGAAATAATGGAGGAAGTAGAAAAGACCTTTAAAGCACCAATTATAAATATGTTCAAGGATTTAAAGAAAAATATAAACACAATGAGGAGATAGATGAAAATTATAAAAATGAAACAAAAAGAACAGCTAGATCTAAGAAATACAACTTCTGAAATGAAAAATTTACTGGATGGGCTTAGTAGAAGATTAGATACCATATAATAAAAGATTAGTGAATTTAACATTGCCTCAGAAATTATCCACTAAAGCAAAAACCTTAAAAATTATACAGAGCTATAGTGAACTGTGGAACAACATCTACTGGCAATTGAACTCCCAGAAGGAGAAATAGGGGTATGGGTGTATTATTCCTTTTCTGTTGCTAATAACAAACTACCTGGAACTGGGTAATTTATAAGAAAACAAAATTTATTGCTTACAGTTTCAGATGTTGGGAAGTCCAAAGTTCAGGGAACACATCTGGTAAAGGCCTGGTTGGTGGTGACAGTGAAACAGTGGTCACACATGGCAGAATAGCAGAGCAGAGAGAGACCTCCTCAGGAGCTCTCCTGTTAAATCCCCCAGAACTACATCCATGACTGCCAGAATACCATTAAATGAATTAATCCATTCACTACAGCATGGTCCTCACAATCTAATCACCTCTCCAAGGCTCCACTTTTCAACTAGCATAATAGGATTTCCCACCCTCAACAGTTACAGTGGGGATTAAGTTTTAGGGGGACATTCAATCTAAGGCAATAGGAAAGCATAAAATTTAATAAATTAATGGAAGGAAAATTTTCCAACTTAATGAAAATCATCAATTCTCAAGTCCGTAAAGCATAATTAATTCCAAGAAGGATAAACACAAAGTTACACACCAAGGCATACCTTAATCAAATTGCTGCAAATTAGTTAGAGACTATTTTAAAAGTAGCCAGAGGAGAGGGAAAAGACGTAATACAGTAGAGAAATGAGTACAGGAATTATCACTGATTTCTGATATAAACAATGCAAGCCAAAAGATAATGTATTAACTTTTTTTTTCTTTTTCAGCAGTTACTAATTTGGTATTTTGTGGGTTGCACAGTGACCTTACATCATGTTCTTGTGAGGTGGTTTATGTCCTACAGGATAACAACATGGCTTGTGGGGCATCAGATGAGTTCATAATAGTGAGACCTAAGTGTGAGAGCCAGATCAGTTCCTAGACATCAGAGTTTGCTTTTCAACATTTTAAAAATGCTAAATGCAAAGATTAAAAAAAAGACTTTATATCTGTAAATAAAGCTGTATTCAATTCTATAGCTAGACATATCTATATCTGAATCTATCTGTATTCTATTCTGTGCTATAGCTATAACTACTTTATTTTATTCTATATCTGGCTAAAATATCCTTGAAAACTGAAGGCAAAATGAAAATATTTTTAGACAAGCAAAAGTTGAAATAATTGGTTGCTAACAGACCTGCACTACAAGAAATGTTAAAGGAAGTTTTTCAAGCTGAAGAAAAACAATACTAGATGGAAACTTAAGTTCACACAAAGGAATGAAGAGCACTAAAAATGGTTTTTACATTCTATATGAAATAAAATAATATTATTTATTAACATAAACCATTATTCAATGATATCATTTAATAACTGTGATAAGTTTAAAATGAATATTGTAAACTCTAAGGCAACCATAACAAAAAGATAGAGCTAATAAATAAGCCAATGACTGAGCTAAAATGTAGTACTAAAAAATACTCA
The DNA here is from genome assembly GCF_027409185.1 of Cynocephalus volans. Taxonomy (NCBI): domain Eukaryota; kingdom Metazoa; phylum Chordata; class Mammalia; order Dermoptera; family Cynocephalidae; genus Cynocephalus; species Cynocephalus volans. Next base: position 119,965,875 of record NC_084463.1, on the reverse strand, counting down.
TTTCTGAAACTAGACAAGAAGAGGAAAAAACAACAGGAACAAAGAACTATTGGGAGACAAAACAAAATGCAAAATAGGAGATCAAATTTAATACATATTCATGAAAAATAACTAAGAAAACTAGGAATAGAAGTTTAAAAACCTTCTGCAAATATAATACTTAACAGTAAGATCATAAATAACGCAGGGATGACTACTCTGAACACTGCTATTTGACATTATATTAGAAGTTCTACCCAGCACAATAAATCAAGAAAAAAGGGCATATAGATTAGAAAAAAAGAAATAAAACTTTCACAAATGACATCATTATACATGGAAAAAATCCTAAGGAATGCACAGAAAAAAAACCCAAAAACTATTAGAGCTAATAGTAAATTTAAGAAGATTATAGGCAGGGTTCAAGGTCAATATACAAAACTCAGTTATATTTTTATATATTAGCAAAGAAAGAACAATTGCAAAATTAAAATTTTTAAATACCATTTATAAAAGCAAAAACAATATTAAATACTTAGGTATAGATTTTACAAAATATGCTTCGGATCAGTATAGTGAAAACAAACAAAAACAGTACAAATAGAAATTAAAGAAGACCTAAATGTTTATAGAATGGAGGCCTTGATATTTCTAAAATGTCTATTTTCCACAAAGTGGTCTATACATTCAAAGCAATCCAAATGATAATCAAAGTAGTCTTTAAAAAAAAAGAAATTAAAATGCTAATTCTAAAATTTGTATAAAAATGAAAAATAATTAGAACAGCCAAAACAATTTTGAAAAAGAAGAGCCAATTTGGAGGTCTTTTAATACCTGATTCCTTTATCTGTTTGTTTGCTTTTTGTGGCTGGCCAGTTTAATACCTGATTTCAAGACTCATTATAAAACTATAGTAACTAAGACAATGTGGCATTATAGTAAGGACAGACACACAGATAAATGGAAGAGAACAGAGAGTGTATGCATGAATATATATACATATGCATATATATATCTACATACATATATCTGTGTATGTGTTCAATTGATTTTCAAAAAGGGTACCAATGTTATTCAATGGAAAAAGGAAAACCATTTCAACTAATGGTTAATGGTATTGGAACAACTGGATATTTCTATGGGAAAAAATGAACCTTAACTACTACCTCTTACCATGTACAAAAATCAATTCGAAATGGATCAGAGAACTAAATATAAAAACTGAAATTATAAAACTTCTGGAAGAAAATCTTCACTACTTTGTGATAAGCAAAGATATCTTAGATATTATAGAAAAGCACTAATCACAAGAAAAATACTGACAAATTGGATTTCCTGAAAATTAAAAAATGCTCTTCAAGACACACTGTTAGAAAAAGGAAAGAGCAAGCCCCATACTAGGAAAAAATATTCACAATAAATATATCTGACAAAGGACTATGTCCAGAATAAATACTAAGAACACAGTCAATAATATGACAACATTTTTTTAAATGGGCAAAAGATTTGAAGAGTCTCTTCACAAAAGAAGATATATAAATAGATAGAAGATAGAAGGATGACAGATAGATTAGTATTCTAATACAGTAACATACTATTGTTAACTAATAAGCACATGAAAATTTCATTGATATCATTAACAACCACAGAAACGCAAATTAAAACCACAATCACATACCAAGTCCTGATGAGAATGTGGAGAAACCATCATGCATTGTGAATGGTGCAACCACTTTGGAAAACGATTTGGTAGAATCTCGCAAATGTGAACATACACTTTACACATAACACAACAATGCCACTTTTAGATGTTTACTCAAGTGATTTGAAAATATATGTTCAGGGGGAAAATCTTGCATATGAGTGGTCGTAGCTACCTTATTCGTAATAGCCTCAAACTGAAACCAACTTAAATGATGTTGTCATCAGGAGAATGATAAACAAATTGTGGTATATTCATATCATGGAACACCACTCGATAAAAAGAAACATAGATGAACCTCAAAAATATTATGCTAGGCAAAACAAGTCAGACACACACAGTGTACATATTCTGTGAATCTCTATATGAGGACATAGAACGGGCAAATTAAATCCATAGTTGTAAAAACGATATCAGTGGTTGCCTAAGAAGGATGTAGAAGGGTGAGTGAATGGACTGGGAGGAGTATGGGGAATTTTGGGGGTGATAAAAATGTTCTGTGCCTTGACTGGTGAGGTGGTTACTTGGGTCCATATATTTGTCAAAACTCAATGAACTGCACACTTAAAGTGGATGCGTTTTACTGTATCTAAATTATAACTCAATAAAGTTTTTTTTTTTTTAAGGTAACAGGGATGGAAAGAGAGGGGAAAGTTATGAAACATTATGCAGCTATTAAAAAGAATGAGGTAGATAAATATTTCTCAATTGAAAGATATAATGTTAAACGAAAAGTGAAAGCTGTTGGATAGTACACTTGATTTCTTTTATGTTTCTTAAAATGTAGATTATTCGTGTATGTGTATATATATATATATATATATATGTATATATATATACACACACACGCATGCTTATATCTGAAAGGATACAGAGAAAAGTATGTCAATGGTTACTTTGGGGAGCACCAGAGAGTGGGGGTCATTTTCACTTTGTGCCCCTCCATACTTCTTAAATTTTAATGAGCCTTAATGGTTTTGAAATAAAATAATTTTTAAGACTTTAATATGCTCAAAGACATGCTTTCTTCTCTCTAAATGACAGGGTTAATACAATAAAACAGGAAGACATTGTCTTTTTCCAAGTATTTGTATTGTTCATAGGTAAGAAAAGTGTAGAAGCCTCCACTTTTTTTATTGTAGTAAAATATACATAACACAAAATTATCATTTTAACCATTTTTTAAGTATACAGTTGAGTGACATTAAGTACATTTTCATTGCTGTGCAACCATCATGACTATTCATCTCCAGAACTATCTTCATCACCCCAAACTAACACACTGTACCCATTAGACCATAACTCCCTTTTCCCTCCTTCCCCCAGCCCCTGGTGACCACTAATATACTTTCTATCTCTATGAATTCGACTATTTCAGGTACCATATATAAGTGTATTTATACAACATTTATCCTTTTGTGTAACTTATTTTACTTAGTATAATGTCTTCAAGTTTCATCCATGTTGTTGCATGTATCAGAAATTTCATTCATTTTTAAGGCCGAATAATTACTCCATTGTATGTATATACTATATTTTGTTTATTCATTCAGTGAGCCATGGGCACTTGGGTTGCTTCCACATTTTGGTTATTGTGTATAATGCTGCTATGAAAATTAGTTCAAATCCCTGCTTTCAATCCCTTTGGGTATATGCCTAGAAGTGGAATTGCTGGGTCATATGATTTTTCATGTTTAATTTTTTGAGGAACCACCATGCTGTTTTCCACAGCAGCTGCACTATTTTTCATTCCTACCAGTAACACAGTGTCCCCATTTCTTCACACCCTGGCCAATACTTGCTGGTTTCTGGGTTTGGGGGGTTTTTTGTTTTTGTTTTCATGATAGCCATCCCAATGGATGTGAAGTGATATCTCACTGTGGTTTTGATTTGCATTTCCCTAATGATTAGTGATGTCGAGCATCATTTCATGTGCTTATTGGCCATTTGAATATCTTGTTTGGAGAAATATCTCATTAAATGCTTTGCCCACTTTTAAGTTGAGTTGTTTGCTTTTTTATTGTTGAGTTTTAGTAGTGTTTTATATACTCTGTATATAAACATTTATCAGATATTTGATTTGCAATTATTTTCTCCCTTTCTGTGAGTAGCCTTTTAATTCTGTTGATAGTGTTCTTCGATGCACAAGTTTTTCATTCTGATGAAGTCCAATTTATTTTTCCTTGTCGACCATGCTTTTGGTGTCATATCCAAGAAATTGTTCTGAAATCCAATGATATGAAGCTTCTCCCCTATTTTTTCTTCTAGGAGTTTTATAGTTTTACCTCTTATGCTTAAGTCTTTGATGCATTGTGAGTTAATTTTTGTATATGGTGTAAGGTAAGAATCCAACTCCATTCTTTTGCATGTGGATATCCAGTTTTCTCAGCATCACTTGTTGAAAAGACTGTTTCTTCCCCACCAAATGGTCTTAACATTCCTGTTGAAAATGATTTTACCAAGTATGTGAGGGTTTATTCCTGGGTAACTTTTTCCATTGGTCTAATATGTCTGTTTCATGCCAGTGCCATACTATTTTGATTACTGTAGCTTTGCAGTAAATTTTGAAATCAGAAAGTACAGTTCTCCAACTTTATTTTTCATTGTTCAGGATTGTGTTAGCTATTTGGAGTCCCTTGAGATTCCATGAGAATTTAAGGATGGATTTTTCTATTTCTGCAAAAACCAATATTAGAATTTTGATAGGAATTGCATTTAATCTGGAGATTGTTTTGGGTGGTATTGGCATTTTAACCACATTGTCTTCTAATCCATAAACAGAGTATGCTTTCCCATTTATTTATGTCATCTTTGTTTTTTTTTCAGCTATGTTTTATAATTTTCAGTGTACAAGTCTTTCACCTCCTTTGTTAAACTGATTTTTAAGTATTTCATTCTTTTTGGCATTATTGTAAACAGAATTGTTTTCTTAATTTCCTCTTTGGATTGTTCATTGTTAGTGTATAGAAATGGAACTAATTTTTTTTGTATCAATTTTGTATCCCTGCAATTGCTGAATTTGTTTATTAAATCTGACAGTTTTTTTATGGGATCTTAGAGTTTTCTACATACAAGATTGTGTCATCTCTCTATTGTTTTCTTAATATTAATCACCACCTGATGTCTTATACACTGGGTTTTATTCGTGTATTTGTTCCCTATCTCCTCTGCTGGAATTTAAGCTTTTTGGGAAAAGAGATGTTGTCTGTCATATTTGCTGCTGCATTCCCAGTGCCTTGGACAGTACTGACACAAAACAAAGGCTCCATAAGTATTTATTGACTAAATAAGTGAAAGAGTGAAAATTTTTTATTTGGAAAAAGAGAAGATTATGTTTGAGCCAGCTTGAGGTATTTCTTCACATGAAAAATATCTTCTTTCTATTTCCTGAAAGCTTTGTATTGGAACAATGGTAAGTGGGTAATACTTGTCTTCAGGGCAAGATAGGAACTCTCTAAGGCAGTGCTTTCAAGGTCTGGTCCATTTATCTATGACACTGAAAGCATTTGGTGATAATTGCTAAAGATACAGACTGCTGAGCTCTTAGGCCTACAGACTCAACATCTTTTGGAAGTGGGTCCAAGTATCTACACTAGTAACAAGCTCGTAGTTGTTTCTATTTATACTAAAATTTGAGACTCACTGCTAAGATGATGATATGACTTGTCTTTGGCCTCTATTTTCTCCATCTGTGAAAGGAATATTATAGCGGGAGATGGCTGTGAACAGCAGAAAGAGCAGAAGAGTAGAAGTCCAAAGACCCAGATTCAAGAGCTTTTTTTGACACTTCCTAGCTATGGGAATGCAAGCTAGCCACTGAGTCTTCGTTTCCTCATGTGTAAAATGGGTGTTACAAAGCCTGATCTATCCATACCCATGGGGCTATGAGAACCACATATAAAACCCCTTTATTAGCTGTTGAACATCAAATTCATGTAAGAGATTGTGAAATGGTTTTTATGAGGAAGAGTACAATCCTAAAAATAAAATATGTATACATAATTTAAAAATACAAATTAAGAACAACCAAAATGAACCCTTACTGAATGTTCTGTTCACGTGTGCCAAGCACTGATCTAAGCACTTTGCAGCACACGGAAGCCTCACCACAATCTCGTGAAGGAGGTGTTACCATTACCATTTTACCCATGAGAAAACTGAGGCGCAGAGAAATACCTTGTAACTAAATAACTAAGGAACTTGCCCAAAGTCAGACAGCTACTTGACAGCAGGGTTAGAAATAAGTTCAAGCAATAAAGAACTTCCCCACATATGCGTTCTTTCGAGACTTATAGGTTTTGTCAAGACTTACAGCTATAAATTTTGAAAGAAAAGATACACATTTATCTAATTTCAAAGCAATATAAATAGTCTAGAAAATACAAAGGAAAATAAATCCATTATTATAAATGCTACTTAAGTTTCCCTATAAATCAGTGACTCCGATTTTGAGTCTGGAAGGAAAGAAAAGAAGAGTCTAGACTTTTTAAGCACTAACATTGTTCGTATAAAAAATTGCCTTTGGGCCGACCCCGTGGCTCACTCGGGAGAGTGCGGCGCTGGGAGCGCAGCAGCGCTCTCGCCGCGGGTTCAGATCCTATATAGGGATGGCCGGTTCGCTCACTGGCTGAGCGCGGTCACAGAAAAGGACAAAAAAAAAAATTGCCTTTGGAAAAGATTTTGACCCCCTTGTTACCTGAGGGGATTGGGCAACGGGATGGGAGGGTGGAGCACGGACGATGGGAACGATGGGAAGAAAAGCCTACCACTGGCACCAACACCACGGAAAGAGAGAGCAAAGGAAAGCCTACACCCAGAGGCATGTACAAGCCAACATGAGACACACCATATTTCTGATGAGGTCTTCACGCCTTCCTTGCCTTCAAGTGAAAACTGGAGCCATGAAATTCCTTTTTTGTTAACATTAAGATATGGTAATGCCAAGCATTCATGACTGTAAGCATGGAAAATTGATGAAATTACAGTCTGTTCAGGGAAATAATATGGTGATGAGAGAAAGAATCTGCGTGTGTCAGGATTCTGGTTGCAGCTTTTTCAAACAGGTGAACATTTTCTTTCCCTACTGCTGAAAAACATACCTTTGTATGATATGCCAAGTAGATGTCTATGGAGAAAGGTCAAAGGAAAACAGAGAATGACACAAATAATTGAGATATTTTTAAGGGCATGTAAGTCAGTAAGTATTTCATTAGTATCATTTCAGCAATTTTCTGCTCTCAAAGAAGTAGCCAAATTGAAATCATATACTTCTACTTAATGAGAAAAAGAATGTGATTATGTTGCCGAAACATTAAGATTTGAGACGGTCATGTGACAGGCATCAGGGTTTAAAAATCTAAGTAAAAAATAATAATAATAACCTGATCCTCTTCCATGAACACTTTTCTGCAGAATGCATCAAAAAATAATAACTTCTTCATGATCTAATAACAGCCACAAGTCAATGTTCAAAGTAATACATTTCTACTACATGCTATATTGAAGTCTCAAGTGATTGAGAAAACTGTTGGTTTATCTAATCACAGAGCACCCAGCTTTCATCTTTTTTTTTTTTTTTTTGGCCAGTAAGGGGATCCAAACTCTTGACCTTTGTGTTATAACACTGTGCTCTAACCAACTGACCTAACAGCCAGCCCCCCAGTTTCCATCTTAGGTACCATCTCTCAAGGTTCAGAGCTACATAATTGTATTAGTTAGTTATTGGTGTTTAACAAGTCAAAATTTTGTGACTTAAACCACAACAATTTACTAATTTTCATGAGTTATGCTGATTTGCATGAAATTTAGCTGATCTCAGCTGGGCTCACTTATATGGTCAGCTGCTTTATTGACTGTGAGTTGGTTGGTCTAGGATGGCACTGGCTAGCATGACCTGGCTCTACTCCACACGGTGTTTCATCCTCCAGCAGGCTAGTCCAAGGTTGTTTTCATCGCAATGGCAATGTTAAAACAGAAGGAATGGAAGCAATCAAGGTCTCTTAAAGTCTGGGCTCAGAATTGGCACACTGTCTCTTTACTACATCCTATTGGCTAAAGGTACCAGGCTAGCCTAGATTCAAAGAGTGAGGAAACACAGTCCATCTCTGGGTGGGAGGAACTGCAAAATAACATTGCCAAGGGGAAGAACAGAAGCCATTTTTGCAATCAAGCACTATAATTATTTAATTGTAAATGAGTTGTCCCAAATTTACAAACAGATTGGGATCCAAAAGTATACTGGTACTCAATTGTTTGACTATTGGGACATGTATTCCTAGGGTAACAAATGTTAGATTAGTTTCCCCATAAGTCTATTATCCTACAAGATTGAAGAAAAAATTATGCATTGGCAATATAATCTAAAAATAAATAATGTCATCACCAGGAAAATAACAAAGAGGAAATCAACAGCAATTAATCATAAATTAATTTTTATTTCATTGATAAAGATGGCTTAGAAAAGCAACTTTTGTCAGAGAATGACTATATGGCACTTTTGAATCACTGGGATGATAACCTTCAAGAAAAATTAGGAGTGCCTTGTCTCTAAGTCCTTCTTTGCATCTACTGCCTCCACCGTTCCCTGCCCACCAAATAAATGCAGTTTTGGTTCTAAACTCCCACCCCATTCCAATTTCTTTCTTTCACTTACTACTGGGAAATTCAGGAAATTGTAATATGCTTAGGCTGGAAGCCTTGATGCCAATGAAGATATTTTTGTGATGATTCTGAAAAGAACTTCTGTTCACTTTCAAGTGCTTAGAATTTAATATCATTTATTTCTTTTCTTTACATTTATTTTTTATAACATATTTTAAAAGGCTGGCTGATTAGCTCAGTTGTTTAGAGTGTTTTGCTGATAACACCAAAATCCAGGGTTTAATGTCTGTTCTGGCCAGTGGCCAAATAAATATATAAATAAATAGTAACTATGTTTTGAACATACAGAAAAATACAGAGAATCACATAACAAACAGCCATGTATCTATCGCTCAGCTCTATCTCAATCCTAAAATTATTGCTATTTTTACTTCCTATTTCTTTTGAAGAAATAAAATACAACTGATACAGTTGACCCTATGTATCCCTCCCTCCCTCATCATTCTGCCCCTAACTCCCTAAGTATGAGAATGCCTCAGGGTTTGGTCCTAGCCCTTTTTCTCCAGCTGCACCTTCTTCCCAGGTTATCTCAGCCATTCCCATGACTTAAAGTCAGAGGAGTACCAAACACAGGGCAACAGGAGCTGTTCATCCCTGGTGCAGATAATAGAGGGGTGCATTGTCTGCAGGGATTTTAAAAGCAACAACAAGACCAAGTATGAGTGGGTCTGATTTTATTATCACTAGTTCTAAACAGTATCACAGATAAAATAGTCCTTTCATGGTGGGTAGGGGGAGATCTTTTATTGATTTAAGTTCTAAACAATGGTTGCAGTTACTGTTGAGTCTTAATAAAATATGTAAGTTTCAAATTTGCACATTTTTATTACTTATTCTTTAATGAGCATTGTATTCTATATGGCTGTTAATTTGGAGAATGTTCATTTACAGTTAGCCCTTCTCCCCTATAGGACACAGGAAGATTCAGCTATATGCATTCATTTCCAGAGAGGTTCGTAATGGTTTAAAATTATTCAATCTTGTGTCAGGTACAGTTGATGTTTCTTCCCCTGTAGTATTACACATTCCTGTGCTTAAGCAGGATGCAATTAAACAAATTCAAAATAAACAATGATAGTACAGTAACTGCAAAAATGAGAAAATCATACTTGAATTCTTCCAATCCTGTCTTTCCTTGTAAACATTTGGAGTTTTTATTTGTCTTTGAAATTTAAAACCGTGAAACTGAGTGGGAACTATAGGTGTAATATTTTTGTTGGTAAGTATAAAATATAATTCATAGTTAAATATCTTATTAAAATCAAATATCTTTAAAATGAAATACATTCTTTTTAATTGTTAATTTTTCTTTTAAAACTAAAGAATGAATCAAGAAGATTTGAATATTATTAATTATGACATGATTATTAATGAAAAATATTCCGTCTCATAGAGGAGGGAGTGTTAGACACAATCTACTCTGGGCCTTTCTCACTGCTCAGCTGGGAGGTGGGAGCATCCACGGGGTTCCCTCCAAGATGGCAGCACAGAGGAGAAATCTGCTGCAGAGCACGAAGAAACTGAGGCACAGAGAGAGGGTCATTGCCCAAGGCAACACAGCAGGAAAGTTGCAGTGCGATTAAAATCAGTCAGTCCGATTCCAGAAACCCCCTTAACCTCTGGGCCACACTAAAGGAATGAGGAGTGGTGGAGACCTGGGAGCTGGTCCTGGCACTAACTCTCTATGCCTCCTGCGGCCTCAGGTTCTTTTTCCTAAGGCACAGCACCCGAGCTGGACAGATGACCTGCCACTCTGCCACCTCTCTGGGGTTGGTTCAGCTCCCAACTGCAGCTACTCTGGCAAGGACACTGAGAGCCACCCACTGGAGGATGACTGGCTCAAGTTCAGGAGTGAGAACAACTGCTTCCTGTATGGGGTCTTCAGTGGCTATGATGGCAACCAGGTGACCAGCTTCATGGCCCAGTGGCTTTCTGAGGAGCTCCTGCTGGGCCGGCTCAGTGCCAGCATGCTGAGGCCACCAAGCAGCAGGCCTTTGATGTGGTGGAGAGGAGCTTCCTGGAGTCCATCGATGACACGTTGGCTGAGAAGGTGAGCCTCCACTCCCAGCTGCCAGAGGGGGGTCCCTCAGCACCAGTTGCCTTCTCAGTGTCAGAAGATCCTTGAGAGACTCAAAGTGTTGGATAGGGAGATTTGGGAGGAGCCATGGCCATGATGGCTGTTCTTCCCCACAACAAGCTCTATGTCACCAATATCAGTATGAATCATGCACTTTTATGCATATCTACAGTGGATGGGTTGCATGTGACACAGCTGAACGTCCACCACACCACAGGGAACAAGGATGAGCTCTTCTGCCTGTCACAGTTGGGATGGAATTGTTGTGTTATTCTCTCTCTGGTAGGCTTGGACGCAGGGAAGATCAAGCAAATGAGGATCGTGTGTGGGCAGAAGAGCACTAGGCACATCGGAGATTTCAAGGTCAAGTACAGCTACACTGACATTGACTTACTTAGTGCTGCCAAGTCCAAACTGATCATGGCATGCACAGCCACTGGACAGGGTAACTGGCTTCCTGGTGCTGACGTCCAAGGGGTTGTACAAGGCCCTGGAGGCAGCCCACAGAAATTGCCTCTATGATTGACACTGAGTTCACCAAGCAGATCTCCCTGGATGTGCTGGCCCAGGGTGTGGTGGACAAGGTGAGGCACATTTACAGGGATGCCTTCACCAGCGGTGGGGGGGGGGCGCCAAGTTCTGCCCATGGCATGAGGACATGACTCTGCTGGTGAACTCTGGCTACCCCTGGGTGAAATGAGCCAGCCCACACTGACCCCAGCCCCAGCTGCAGGGGGACGCGTGTACCCTGTGTCTACTCCTTACTCAAGTGCCCAGAGCACTAGCAAGACCAGCGTGACACTCTCCCTTGTCATGCCTTCCCAGGGCCAGATGCTCAACAGAGCTTCCACCCTGGACGAAGCTACCACCATCCTCACCAACCAGAGCCTGAGCCTGACATTGCAGGGCACCAGCACGCACATCTAGAGCAGCAGCTCCAGCTCAGACAGGGGCTTCTTCCACTCCCCCTCCCACCCCGCCCACTTGCTCCCGCCTGCGAGGACAGCCGTGTGGAGTCCTGTGTGGACTTTGCTGAGTGTTACCAACTCTGGAGTGTGTACCACGGTGAGCAGACTGTGATGAAGCCTCCTTAGCCCATCCGGGGAGTGCAGCCCAAACAGGGTCTTGCATGGGGATGAGGGGTCCTGCACTGGGACAAGATGGGGTTTCAGCCTTTCCTGATATTTGCCTGTGCCATTGGGCCAGTGGGTGCTCTGCCCTCAGCTTGGGCCAGGCTCTATCCACAGCTCTCCAGGCTGTAGAGAGGATAAATGCAGACTGGACCTGTTGTCCACACCTTATCACCACACAGGAGGCTGGAGGCCACTCCCTCCCAATAGCCTTGCCCAGGACCATCACCCTTTCTCAGAATAAAGGGCCTAAGTGTGGAAGCTGCACCAGTATACAAGCCACCCTGAGTTTCTTCAGCCGTGTGCAGCAGAGTGGCAAGAGGTCTCCTGTAAACCTCGAGTGTCACAGGCCCCACAGACACTGCTCTCTTGAGGCCACCCTCCGCCTGCCACCACCTCCCTGGAATAGCCTGTGGCCACTGCTGGGTGCCACCCCACCTCTGGATGGTGGTTCCCCCCTTCTCCTGTCTGTCAGCCCCATGCTCCTAAATACAGAGTGGAGCCCAGGTTGGCGCCTACATCTGTCCCTGGGCCCCATCCCTGTACCTGCCCTAGTAGGTGTTAGTGGGAAACATTCAGGAAGACCAGGGAAGCTTCAGGAGCCTGGTATGGCCACAGTGGGAGCAGTTTAGGTGGGAAGAAAGCAGTGAACTGGGCTAAGAGAAGCACTGGTCCTGGAGCCACTGAGGGAGAGTGGGCTGGGGGCTGTGCCTCCCCAGAGGTGGGGTTTGGGGACAGTGAGGATATGCCCAAGTGAGAGGCAGCAGGGCCTGCTCCTGTCTGGCCTGGCCAGGAGGTTGGGAGCCCCCAAATCAGGAAGATCTGGTTCCTGCTTTGTCTTTTCCTTATTGGTGCTGGGGATGTCCACAGATTGGGAAGCAACTGAGATTAACCATCTTTGCCACTGATAAGCCTCTCCTGGTTCCAAGGTAGTGGACAGGTTGTGAGTCAGGCCATGGGGGTTCATTTGAAAGAGAGAAGGGGTAAATGGCTCCAAGGGAAGAGGCTCTTTGGGACTGGCTGCTCTGGGAGGAAGAGGGCTTTATGGAGATGCACTATATTTACAAACTTGTAAGACAAGCATCAGGCCAGCCCTGTTCTGAGTTAGACTATTTCCCACGTGTTCTCTGCCTTCAGTGGGGAGGAGGTGCCACTGGCACTGTCAGCTGAGATTGCCATTCCTATTCTCCAAGGACGAGGCAGGCCCAGAGAGACTTGCACCTTGCTCAAGTCATACAGTCAGTGGTGGAGCCAGAGCTCAAACCACGGCCTTTCCTCAGTGTCCAAGGCCCCCTCCCCAGCACCCCACCTCCCTGTCCCACGATGCCTCAGATGCAGCTCGCCAGGGACTGGCTGTTGCCGGGCAGCCTCCAGCATGCTTGGTCTCCGAAAAGTCAAAGGCCAGTTCCAGAGCCCCTGCTCGCTCTGTGGTCCAGATATCCATCTCCCCTGTGGCAGAGCAGGGACCAACGCAGTAACCAGGCAGGCTGGCTTTCCTAGGGAAGCCATGGTCTAAGCAAAGGAAAAATGGGTCTTAGCAAAGGGCCCTAGCTCCACCTTTACTGTGAAGCCACGTCTGTTCTGCAGGTAAGCAGATTTGAAGTTGGTCATAAAGGCTTGAGAACAAAGGGAATTCTCTTCCAAGGATGTCTCTAAGATGCTGTTTGGAAATAGACCCCTTTTGTAATGCAGTAAAGAAGAATAAATGGTGGTATGATTAAAAAAAAAAAAAAACAACGATCTACCCTGGGTGTGAAACATACTAGATATACTACTGCTTGAAATCCTGATCTACATGGGTACTTCCAAATTTCTCTCTAGTGTAGACCTTTATCATCTCCAGGTTAGTATAATGGAGTGATTTCTTGATACTCCACTTGGATGTCCTATAGACATCTCAAAACTAGTGATCTAAGTGGACCTATTGATATTCCCCCTTACCACCCCACCCTGTGCTTCTTTCCAGGCTTTTTGGTAAATGACACCAACACGATCCATCCAGTTATTCCAGCTACATCCCAGGAGGTGTTGTTATTCTTCTCCTCCCCTCACTTTCCATATCCAAGTAATCCCTAATGGATTTTCACTAATTTCAATCTAGTTCACACTGTCTAGTGCCATAACTCTCAGTCTCCCTGCATTCACAATGCCTCCCAGGGGATGTTGACCCCTCGTAAAATCTTTCAGTGATTTCCCATTGCTCTGAGTGGCCTCTGAGTAGTATATCTAGTATGCTTCACAACCAGGGTATATCATTTTTTTAAAAAAATCATACCACCATTTATTCTTCTTTACTGCATTCTCCATGGCCTGCAAGCCCCTGCATTTCCCAGCCAACATCATGTCAGAACACTTTCATGCTCACTCGCTCACTCCTATCTGCAGAGGACTTTTTTCTGATACTCAAATACCCGAGTCCTTTCTCCAACTGGGAGCCATTGCACTTGCCCACTTCTCTTCCCAGAGGAGCAAGGAAGGCTCTCATTCCTGCTCTTACAAGGGCTTATTCATTGTCATCCTTCAATCTGTCATCTGTCATTGTTACACAATTCTTTTCCCTAAAATTTTCCTCCAATCCTCAAATATGTGAAGTTTTATACCAGAAACTCAAAATAGTTGATAGAAAGTTGAGGGTACATCCATGATACACGAAGGGGGTAAAACCCATGGATTTTACTGATTGCCACCAACCAAACTTGTTTTCTGCTGCCAAATCCTTTCCCAATGGAAACCTTCCTGCTTTGGATAGGAATATTTTACAGAAACATCAGCACCCAAGACTCTCAAAGAAGAGATTTAAATTATAAAGTGCAATAAGTCAATAAAGGAACTTTAAATTTTTTCATCTAGTAATTTGAGGCCAAAACATTCCAAAACATAAAGTAGAAATGTTAACAGAGTGCAAATAAAAACCACTTTCTTCATTCTGAATTTATAATTAAATGAGATGAATAATGTAAGATAAACTGAAAACTAGCTTCTCTCATGACCTCCACTAAAGTGCATACTCTATGGCTTCCTAAAATTTAGCATGCTTCCTTAACCAGCCTCATCCCTCCCCCATGCACACGCATGCACACACACACACACACACACACACACACGCACACACACGCACACACACTCTGATACTCGGGTTGAACTTCAGCAAAGAAACAATTTGTCACAGCAACAGCTGAAACAAGAAGTGTCAGCAAGATTGATTAGACTTATTATTGCAGGCTCTGGCACCCATCAGAACCATGACGACCATTCCTTCTTCGTACAGCCTGTGCTGGAGGAGCAGTAACCAGCCAAAACCTGAGGACCACGGAACCTGACAACACCCACTCTCTCCTAGGCCACTGGAGAGAGACAGTCCAGCCCACCCCCCCACCAACTGCACCCCCATCTGCCATGACCACCCTGCCCATCCTGCCCTATTACCAGCCTCATTAGGCTCTATTTATGCCTATACAATCCAAACATCACACAGCAGCACCATCATAATGGATTAAGGAGACCTACCAAGGAGCAGTTTTGCTCCAAGAAGTGTTTTTTTTTAATTCCAGTGGTGCACCCTCAACAGGGAGGACACAGAGTCATAAAGGGTGTGCCCACTTATCTCTTCCTTTTAATTGCTTGAGGTTTAGAGAGGAAGGAAAATGGAGGAGGAGCTTGAGAAATGCCTCATCTAGAAGAGTGGAAAACACACACAGGCAAGTTCCTTCCATTTGCTGATCTTGCTTTCCAAGACAGAAGTCTGGAAGCAATCCATCTGCTCTTCATTCTTCACCCACCCCAATTTCCAACTACATCTTTAACATCTGCCTTGGTTTTGAGCTCCATTGTCTTCCCAGTAATGGTAGGATAAAGACTCACTTCCATAGCGAGGCATACAGCTTTTAAGGATTTCACTCCTATAACAGAAATAGGAAAATGATGGCAAAACCAGCCGAACTTTCCTAACCTGATCCCTGTCCTGGATTACATGTTTTATTATTATTATTTTATTAGTTATGCGTATTCGTGGGGTACAAAGCTGACCGTCACCTCTTGTGCCCAAGGTGTGATAGCCAGATCAATAATATCAGCATGCCCATGACCACAAATTGTGATTATTCCTCATGTCCCCCACCCAGTTAAGCCCCAAACTCCCTCCCCGGATTACACCTTTAAACTCCACACAGGGTGGATGCTATGGCCCACCTGCATGGCTAGATCCCACATATACTCTCCCCCTTTTGGCCTCAGGATCCCTTTATGATCTTAAAAATTACTGAGAACTCCAAAGATATTTTGTTTATGAGAGTTATATGTGTCCTTTATTATTCATTTAGAAATTAAAACTGAGAAATTTTGAAAATATTTGTTAATTCAATATCTAGAAACCCATAACTTGTTAACATAAGTAATATATTTGCGTAAAAATAATGATATTTCCAAAACAAAAAATTAGGGAAGAGAGTATAGCATTGTTTTGCATTTTTTGCAAATTTCTTTTAATGTCTGGTTTAATAGAAGACAGGTGGATGTTCATACCTGCTCCTGCATTGAAACTGTAATATTACACATTATATAACCTCAGGAAAACTTTACTGTACACTTGTGAGCAAATGAGAGTGCATAAATCAAACAGCATCTTAGTATGATTATGAAAATAATTTTAGCCCCTAAAAGACTCTTGGAAAACCCCAGGAGTTTCAAGATCACATTTTGAGTACCTCTGATCTAGGGTAAGTGGGATGAATTAAATTTCTTAAGATCAGGGACCATGGGAAGTAGATGAGCCAACCAGGTAACACACAGACTTGGAATTGGCAGAGTGGGATTTCATCTCAAATCTGCCACTTAGAAACATGTTATGCAAGTTATATAAGATTCAGTTTACTCTCCTCTAAAATGGGAATAATGTCATCTATTTCATGGGGTTACTGTAAAAATTAAACAGGGTATGTAAGTGCTTGCCCCAGTGCCTAGAACATGGTAATTACAAGAAAGAGACGGAGGGGATAGAGAGAGAGAGACGCTAAATGTCCTCAAAAAGTTATATGCTGTCCTGACACACTTTGACTTTCATCATCTAGTTTGAGAAAAAAGGTAAAAACACATGTAGTATATTATAGCATGATGTGGTATAGCACAGCATTGCATTGCATAGCATAGGGGGAGCTCCTACAGCCAGGGCTGATAGTTGCTCAGCAAGCTGGAAGAACAGGTAAAGCAGGGGATCACACAAAATAATGCACACTTACCTGAAACATGTTATTTTAATCCAAAACATGTACAGAGATTCATTTTCCAACCTTCTGAAATGGGGCTAATGCTTTTCTTTGCGGGCAAGTCATCTAATTGGTGTTCTGTTATCACTGTTATATAAATGACACCTGTTATATATCAGCTATAATTTCAAGCTTTCTTTTTTTAAGTGTTAGAAGAAATTAAAGACACTTGAGAAGCAATATGAATACAAAACCTTTTAGATTTTTACTACTTTTCCCAAATATTACCAGTTTTCCCAAATATATCTAGTTTTACTTGGATAGTAATTACTTTTATCAATCAGCTTTGAACTTAGTCCCAAGATATTAAATTTAGTTTTTATAGAAACAATAGCTCTCTTTCAGTTTACCATTACATTTCACTGACTTATCTAATATTTAATTAAATTATGTAACTACTGTAGCAAGAGCATCTGGCATAAACAAGTTTGGGAACAAGTAACTGACTCTTGGCACGCATGCATCTCACCTGATGAGGGTAGATGCACGCAGGTGTGCCGTGGAGTGGCCTACAAGCCAAGAGTGTTCCAAGTGCCTCCAGCATTGGTCTGTATATTTAACACAGAGAATAGAAAGCAACAGTATACCCGATTTGATTAAGTGGAAATTGCTTAAGAGTGCTTCCGTAGATCTATCTGTCCTGTCATGGAAAAAATATTCAAAAATCCTGAATGAAAAATAATAGTTGCAGAACACCTAGAATATAGTATTCTACTCACTTAATTGAAAATAAACAAAAGAATCTGTATGCATCCACATGTTGTAGATGTATAGAAAAAGGTCTGGGAGGAGGCACACCACATCCTGGTAGTGGTCACTTCTGGGACAAGCAGAAATTTAGGATTAGAGTAGAATGTGAGTTTCACTTTTTTTCTCTATCTACTTCTATATTGATTAAATTTGTCTATGATGAATATTACTTCTGCAATAAAAATAAGAGTAATGCAAATCCCTCCCCAAACAGTAAAATTGGAGGATAGCAAAACAGCTGTCCCCAATCGGCCCAAGAAAACCCCAAAGTGGGTGGGTTTATCCTTGGTGCATCCTCATTCCACTTCTGTGGCCTTCCTCATTTGGGTCCCAGTGAACTTATCCTGTCACTGTCACCCTTCTCTGAAGTTTCAGACTGGCCAGGGAAAATAACTTTTACCAACTGCTTATTCACAGGCATCCCCTGATGAGGGCTGGAAAAGAAAAGTGTCACGAGCACAAATAGGAGAGGAAGACAGATAAAGGTGAACTGAAATCCAAAGCCTGAGTAGGAGTCAGCCAAGGGGAGGAACAATGGAGTGGGAAAAGCATTACAGGTAGAAGGAATAGCATGTGTAAAGACCTAGTGACAAAAAAGATCAGGCAGGCTAGGGTATTTGTAAGAAGAGCAATGTGACAGAAGCAGAGAAGGAAAGAGGGGGAAAGTGTGGTCAGAGGAGCACCTGGAAGGGCAGGGGTCCCAGGATGGGAGCAGTTCACCTCTACTCCTATAAGCCATGCTAAGAAATTTGGTCTTTATTTTGTTATTTTTTATTTTTTTATATATGTATGTTTTATTGAAGCATACTTAATTATACATATTTTGGGGGTACAGTGTTGACTACCATCACCTGTGTACAACATATGATGATCCAATCAATATTATTAACATATTCATTATTACAAATCATAATTGTTCTTTGTGTCCCTTACTCAATATCTTCCCAATCCCCCTCTCCTTCCCCCGCCCCCCACCTCTTGTAAACATAGATTTGTTCTCTCTTCCTGAAAGTTCAACTTATTATTGTGGTCCTTTTCTTTCCTTCCTTCCCCCCCTCCTACCTTCCTTCCTTCCATCCATCCATCCCTCCCTCCCTCGTACATTCCCTCCCTTCCCTTCTTTCTTAGCACCCACTTATGGGTGAGGACATGCAATATTTCTCCTCCTGTGTCTGGCTTATTTTACTTATATTTTTTATGAGCAGGGGGAAGCCATGAAAAGATTTTAGACAAGAAGTGACATGGTCATATTTACTTTTTGGGAAGATAGTCCTGGCCGAGACACAGAAGAGTTCCATTTTATAACCTGTGGATACCCTTGACGGGGAGGTTAGTGATTGCAGTGGGGCACGAGGGGGCTTCCGGGGCCTGGTAATGTTCTGTTTCTTCATCTGGGTGCTTGTTACATGGGTGGGTTCAGTGTATGAAAGTGCTCCAAGTTGTACAGTTATCATATGTGAACTTTTTATTCATATTATACTTCAACAAAAAATGTTTTTAAAGATGATGCTGGCTCTAATGTGGACAACCAGTCAGTGGGGAGCAAGGGTAGAAGCAGAGACTCGCTTCTCTGCTTGCGAAGACCATCGCCGGGTATGGGCAAGAAATGACGGAGACTTGGGTTAGTGGTGTGACAGTGGAGGAGGAGAGAAGGGGGTGGGTTTGAGAGCTGGTTAGGAGATGAGGGGGTGTGGGGACATCAAGGAAGTCTCCTAGAATTCCACCTTACGTAGTTGGATGGATACCATCACTCAGAGAAAACAAAGACACCAGAGGAAGATCAGAGTTTTGTTGTTATTGTCGTAAGGGAGAATACATGAGATCAAATTTAGACACGTTGAGTTTGAGACAACACGACAACATGAAGGTGGAGATGCTAGCAGGCTGTTGGATATACAAGACTGCGGCTCACAGGAGGTATTTGGGCTGTAGCTTTATACTAGAGGATAGTTTGTGAAACTGAAGTCATGGCATGGATGGCTTTGCATAGGGAGAGAGTGTAGTGTTAGGAGAGAAGACATCACAGGAACTTTGTGGAATGTCAGCATTTAAAGGGCTTCATGAAGGAGGATGAGCCAGTAAAAGAGAGTGTGAAGGAGCAATCAGAGAGGGAGGAGAAAAACCAGATATGTTTCATTTGGGGAGCCAAGGGAAGGGAATGCTTTGAGAAGAGCGTGGCCAGAAGGGTTTAATGCTGCCGAGAAGTCAAATAAAGTACTAAAATGCTCATTGAAAAAAAAAATGTTCTTTGGAGTTAGTGACCCAGAGGTCATGGGTGGCTTGATCAAGGGCTGTTTTGATGGAATGATGAGGGCAGGTGCTAGAGCAGGAAGTAGACAGCGGTCTCATCTGATGGCTGCCATTTCCTCCAACGTGGGGCCATTTGCTGCAAGTGATGAGAAGACGATTGTTACACACACTCAGATATTAACCACAGAAATTCCGATGTTACACACCCTCAACCCAGTGTTTCACACTCCCACTCCAGTGCTGCACACATTCACTGGAAGGTCACACATCGTGATGTACTAGCATGTGCATTCAGGAGCTCCATGTGCTCGCTCACATCACACGGAGTAACTCAGATGCGGCTGTGCTCAGAATAATGGATGCCAAATAGTTGGTCAGTCCAGGGGTGAGGCAACGAGGAGGAGCCTCTGAGGTTCTGGTGTGATGTCCTCCTTCAGTCGTCTTCCTTCAACATGGCCCAGCGTGTTTCTGCCTTCGGAATACATGTACACTCACTAAATGCCAACAGACTGTAATCTAGCTAAAGTCTAATCTCGAGAAGCCTTTTTTATTCTTTTTTTGAATTTTTTAAATTGAAACATAGTTGATTGTACATGTTTGTGGGGTACAGAGTTGACTATCAATACTGTGTACGATACATGATTATCAAATCAGGATAATTAGCATATCCACCATTACAAAATGCAATTATTCTTTGTGTCCATTAACTGATTTCTCGCTAACACTCCTCCCCCTTTCCCACCTCTAGTAACCACAGTTATGTTCTCTCTTTCAGAAAGTTCAATGCATTATTGTGATTGTTGTTTCTTCCTTTCTTTCTTTGTTCCCATTTATGAGTGAGAACATGCAGTATTTCTCTTTCTGTGCCTGGCTTATTTCACTCAACATAATTTTCTCTAAGCTCATCCATGTTGCTGCAAATGGCAGAATTTCATTCTTTTTTATGGCTGCGTAGTGTTCCATTGTGTGTGTGTGTGTGTGTGTGTGTGTGTGTGTGTGTGTGTGTGTGTGTGTATACACACCACATTTTCCTTATCCAGTTGGCACAATCCTGCATATCCTCAGTGGCCCACAACAGAGGCTTCTGCATATACAAGAAAGAACAGAAGCCTCTTTTGCATGCTACTGAGGATATGCAGGACTGTGGCCACACACTCAGGGCAGTGCAGGACCACTGAGGGCCATTTTTAGGAAAACACAGCAGTTATTGTCACAAGGCATTTGATGGCTCTAGTGACAACGTACAGTCATGGGGCACAATCTCTTGGCAATTGTCCTTATAGATGGCTTTAAGTAGCATCCTCTTCAGATGCTTCTTACATTAGACTTCAGATGTTGGGCTTCAGTCTACTTACTCCTAAGTCAAGGGGCTTGAATAGGTCATTTTTCAGGCCCTTTTCATCAACATCATCCTATGATTCTATGCCTCATTGGCTTTGACCTCCAAAACTAGTTTTCGGTGGGGCAATGTCCACAGACAGTCCAGATCATTTAAGAAAAAGAAACCAAGGCCAGACATGATGTTTTTTCCTCAAATGTAAGAGATTGCAGAGACCCAGTCAGAAGGTGGGCCCAGAAGTTGCTGGTCTCTTAGTGGCTGTAATGGTTAGTTTTATGCTCCTACTTAGCCAGGCTAAAGCACTCAGTTATCTCATCAAATGCTAATCTGGGTGTTGCTGTGAAGGTGTTTTGTAGATGCGGTTAATACCTACAATCAGTTGACTTTAAGTAAGGGAGATTGCCCTCAATAATATGGGTGGGCCTTGTCTAATCAGTTGAAGGCCTTAAGAGCAAAAACTGAGGTTTCCCAAAGAAGAACTCCTGTCTCAAGACTGCGACATTAACTCCTGCCTGACTTACCAGCCCTCCAGCCTACCCTACATATTTCAGACTTGCCAGCTCCCACAATCATGAGTCAATTCTTTAAAATAAATGTTTTAAACACATATACACACACGTGTATATATACATATGTATATATTCATATTATGTGTGTACATATATCAATATCTATATCTACATCTGTATCTCCAATTAGTCTGCTTCTCTGCAGTGTCCTGACAGATAATGCCTCAGACATCAGCAGGGAGTAGGGAGAGTTGGTGATGTCCATTCCGGTGATAATAAATGCAGAGGATGGCAGTGTGGCTGGGTTTTTAGTTTCCATCTCAGAGAAGCAAGACCAGTAGACCAGGGACTTTGACTCTAAAATTCTTTAATACTTCTATAATCACTGTACTATCTTCAAGTAGGCCACTTTTGTTACTTCCTACCTGTTTCTGCACATTATCAGTCATAAAACTGCTCAGGCTGGACAGTTAGCTCAGTTGATTATAGCACAGCCTTATAACACCAAGGTCAAGGGTTCGGTTCCCTGTACCGGCCAGCTGTCAAAAAAAAAAAAAAAAAACTGTTCAATGCCAAAGTGGTGTGGCTAGTTTCAGATATGGCATAAAAGGGGCAGCAGAGTGGGATGCACCCTACTCAGTAACTGCACTTAGGAAGGGGAGAATTGGGGACAGAACCCAAAGTTACAAGAGCAGGCTAAGTCCTAAAATCATGGCAAGGAGGAACAAAGCATGCAGGAAGACAAATCCCAGGCAAGGCTCTGAGGGTTAACAGCAGAAAGGCCTCCAATGTCACCCCTTCCCCAAGAGTCCACAATCTCCAGCACTGCTTAGAGGGCATATAAAGATGGTCCTCAAGCCCACCACTGCCTCTCTCTTCTGTGCCAGCTTAGAGGATGGTAAGCATCTAGCAGCAAAACACTATAAACAAGACTGACAAATGTGCCTGTGACACATTTAAGCTTTCCCAGGCCATCATTCTAAAAAAAAGCATTTATCTGTCAGGGCCAGCTCCTGCAGGTGACCCTTTCATTTTCTGCTAATTCAGTTTGTGTAGAAATAAGCATAGCTCATTGGCTAAATCTGCCTTTCTTTTAGGGAGGAATTTGATATGGCTTGAAGTTGCTAGCTTAATTTCCATCTCCCATTACAATCAGGAAGCCATATTTTTGCTTGGTTAAAATTAAGAAATCTGAGATCTGGAAAGGACCATAAAATACATCAAGTTTAGCCTCTTCACTCTATGGTGAGGACTGGGAAGGCCACAGAGAAACACCCAAATAAGGCAAGTGAGAGAATAAGTGGTGGGAATCAGAAACTACGCACTAACACAAATCCAGTAGTGTGTTCAAGTAGACCACCCCCAATGTGTGGGGTCAGGTGAAGGTGAGGATGGATGTTGTGGGGGGGTGACAAGGTGGATGTTCCATTTTTCAGTAAGAGTGATTTTCTGGTCCTCTGGCCCATCCTCTCCCAAAAAGTCCTTGCACTATTTCCAGTCTCTGCTTAAATACTTTCAAGTCCCACTTCATTAAGCAGATCCAAAACAAAGGTTTGGTTTGGTCTGGTTTTTTCCAGATAGAATTAAATCTGTCTCCTTGAAACTTCTACCCATTACCCCAGTGTATCTCACCTTGGCTGCACATTAGGCTCACCTGTGGAACTTTTAAAAAGTCCTGATACCCAAGCTACACACAGGCCAATCAGATCAGAAGATCTGAGGGTAGAACCCAGGCATTGGTATTGTCCAAAGCTCCTTACTGATGAGCCAAGTTTGAAAACCACTGAATTCAGCTCAGTTCTTGTATCAGTCTGCCAGGGCCACCATAACAAAATACCGCAGACTGGATGGCTTAACCAACAGAAGTTTACTTTCTCATAATTCTAGGGGCTGGAAATCGAAGATCGAAGTGTTGGCAGGTTTGATTTCCCCTGAGGCCTCTCTCCTTGACTTGCAGATGGCTGCCTTCTGGCTGTGTCATCACATGGACTTTTCTCTTCGTGCTCACCTCCCTGGTGTCTCTCACTCCCTTCTTAAAAGGATACCCATCACATTGGATTAGAGTCCTACCCTTATGATCTCATTTAACATCAATTATCTCTTAAAGGTCTTTTCTCCAAATATAGTTACATTGGGGGTTAAGGCTTCAACATATGAATTTTGGGGAGGCACAGTTCAGTCCATAACAGTTCTGCTCACTGACTAGAACTGTTTGAGTTAGAGTGCCTTATTCAATGTGCCGTGCTACCCTTGTGAACGTGAGAAGTTAGGCTATGAGGATGGCCAGCTGGATTCTGGGGCTACCAGAGGCCCTTGGATAGCTACCTCTGGCCCTGTACAATCTACCCAAGCATCCTTAGAAGGCAGTCCCACTCTGCAGGGCCTGGTGTCAGGTCCAGCAGTCTTATGATCCCCAAAGGCAGCAAGAAAATGAACAAAGTCTGGCCTTTGCTTATCTTCCAAGGGAGTTGAGTATGGCCAAAGAGGTTTTCTGACACCTGGATCTCTCCTTTGTCAGTCAGCTGCAGAGCACCCATGGAGATGCTGAAGGAATCCCAGGTGCCCAAGGAGCACAAAGCACAGGCCAGGGAAGCAGGTGCTACAGGTCACACCGGTGCAGCTCTGGGTGGTGGCTTCCACCCTCTCCCTTCACATATTTCAGATGACATATTGTGACAAATGAGCTAGTGTCAATCAAGCAGATTCTGCCAATTAGAGCTTCATTATTTTGAAATACTTGGTATTTGTGTGTCTAAAGTAGTATCTATCACATAGTAAACCTTTATAAATATTTGTGGAATGAACACATAAATAAGTGGAAACGATTGAATTTGAAGTCCATTTAAGATAGGAAAGATTTTAACATTAGAAGTCCTTCAATTTAATTGCAACTCTTAAAATTTTTGAATGGTTGTAAAAATATTTTTAAAAACTCATCTCCTGTGTGAACAAAGGTTTTCATCGATTGTGATATTTTGGCTGGTACAGGGATCAAACCCTGGACCTTGGTGTTATCAGCCTTTGCCTTCCCAACCTCATCTTCCACTACTCTCCCACAGCACAGCATGTTCCAGACACACTGGCCTTCTCTGTGATTCCTAGGGAGAGAATACTCTAGACCAAAGGTCAAGGCCAAGTGGAGATACCAAGCAAGCAATTGGATATATGGGGAGTCTGGAGTTCAGGCAAACATTTGAACTGGTGATGTAACTTTTGGAGTCTAATAGAAACCCACAAGGCTAGATGAGGTCACCAAGGAACTGAGCTTAAAAAGAGAATAGGACTAAAGGCTGAGCTCTGCCAACATTTAGAGGTCAGGGAGATGAAAAGGAATCAGTTAATTTGCTTGATTAAATCTTTCTATAATGTATACATAGATCAAAACATCAATTGTACCCCATAAATATGCAAAATTATTTATCAATTAAAAATAAATTAAAAATTAGAATTCATCCAGTAGCATGGTAGAAAAAGCAGGAGATTTGAAGGCCTCTGAGAAACTTGTTTAAAATATACATTTTTAATCTTATCCACTGTAATTTTGATTTAGGATGAAAATGAATACCTCAGATTTGTTTTTCTGCTCTAACCAACTGAGCTAATTTTTTTTTTTTCTAAACAAGCACTCCTAGTCTTATTATCATCAGAGAAGCCTGCGAAACACTGCCTCAGAGTCTGGCCCAATCAGAAGAATCACTTGCCTGGGGCCCTTTTTAAACATATAGCTTCCAGGGACCTTGCCCCCAAATATACTGAATTCTATATCCCAGGGAACTTAAAATTTGGCAGCTCATCATCCAAACTTATTATTTCTTTTTAGGACTTGTTCCAAAACAACTCACATGGTTTTGAGTCAATGAATCAGTAGTTTTCTTTTCGTTTACAAAGGCTCATATACCATTCTACCATCTCTTAAACTGGAGGCGCTTTTCTCTAAACCTTGTGGAATTTATTCCATTGTGTGTGAGGTATGTTAGGGTCTTGGCCAAGAGTCTTAGGTATGAACTAGAATTACAACAAACAGACAGGAATCTCCAGCCTAGACGTAACCATAAAACTAAGAGAGCTTTCCACCCAAGTTTCTTAGCTGATCTTCACTTCCAAAAGCACAGGGAGTTATTCTCTCTGAATCTCAAGAAACACACTTACTTTTCCCACGTTTGGATGCTGGTGATGCCAAGATGGTCCCCACACTTCTCCCAACCCAACCTGCATCATCTGGCTTTTCAGATTCTGTGTCCAGAGACACTAAATTTCCTTACTCTGAATGTTAAAAGTCCTCCTGTCCATTTCATAAAAATGGGAAACTTTTTGCCCTCTCTGACAGAAATCATTCCATGTTGGCCACCTGAGGGATACTTGGGGTTAATTAGAAAATCCCCATCAAGAGTTCAGAGGCCTGTATCAGCTGTCAAAATCCCACATTCCTCTCTTTCCCCTCTTTCAAGTGCAAAACAACCTGTGTCTGAAGATGTGCTGGAGATAAAAGGGCACACACCAGTGTTGGGGGCTTTGGTTCAGCCCTATTCATGGCCCCACCACCATGAATACAGCAAAATCTCAAATGAAAGTTTTAATCTCCCCACTGCATTCAGCCTAAAGAGAAAAGGGCTTCCTTTTAACAATTTCCCCCCTCAAACCTTTTGTGTTGCAATGCTCCTGAAAAAAAGCGGAGATTTCACTCTGACCCGGCAAGGGCTTTACGCCAAAGAAAGCCATGCACCTCGAACCCTTTGTGCTGAAATAAGAAATAAGAAGGGCTGGCCGGCCCCAAGCAACGGGTGCAAAAGCAGCAACCCAGGGGTGGGGCAGGCGGGGGACAGAGAGTGCCCGTGTCTTTGCAGACGCCCAGCTGGGTACTCACGACCAACAGGCTTAAAGGGAAGGGGTACGATCAGGGTCTGGGCTCCACTGCCCTCAAAACTGAGTCTAGGGTGGATGTGGGACAGAGGTGGGTGATTTCCCAACCAGGGCACGGTCCGAAACGCACCAACATCCTCAGGACAGGAGGCCCAATTAGGCCCTTTGTTTTCACGCTGCACTCAAAAGAGGACAATTGCAACATAAATCCCACTCCAAGGTCAACTCTTTGTAAACCACCCTTTGGGGAGAACCTCAAAAGCCAGAGGGAGGTTCACAAGACCCTGGCTGATCGCTGAAAACGGGACTCCAACTCCCTCCATCATGCCTACCTTGGGGAGCAGACTCAGGGCCACTCCACTCCCACCCTCTGCAAAACACCTTTGGGTGCAAAGCGCCTCTCCCTCTCAGACCCGCCGTTCTGAGGATTTGCAGAAAAGGCAGAGCGATGTGTCCGCCTTTGCCTGCCTTCACAACTACTGCCTTTGCACGTAATTAAATACTACTGGGGTGCTCGTGGCAAGAAACGCAGCCCCCCAGCTCTTCCAGCACACAAAATCAAATGTTCCTGTAATGTGTATGACTTTCCCGTCTTTTTTTTTTTTTTTTTTTTTTTTTTAAATTTCCTAGAAAGGGTTGCCCTGAATGTTTGAAATGAGTGCCGGGTATTAATCCAAAAAGCGTTGGGGTTGAAACCAGAGGCGCGGTTCTGAGCACAACACAGTTTTATTAGCGCCTTAATTTGGTGTCTCTTAATTCTGACAGCCCAGTGAATGCCACCTTTTTAAAAGGGTGTTTTTGTAGAGCGGCTGGAGTTCAAAAGGTCCGAAGGGAGCGCCCAGGCGCTTTCCACGCGAGCGAGCTGCGGCCTCGAGCCCTTTCTAAAGCGGTCCCTGCGGTCCCCCTGCCTGACGTCCATAAAGCCATGAACGCGCCCCTTTCGTCCATGCGTCTGTCTGTCTCTTCTTGTTTGACAGTCTGCTTCGTCAGCCTTTTCACCATTCTGGAACATGGTTCTTATTGAGGGTCAGAGACAGCACGGCAGATAGTTTGCCACTGTCCATGGCAAAATGGTCTTTGATCATTTTCTTCTTTTTGAAATCTGTTTGTAAAAAGCCTCCTCTTTCCTTCCCTGATCAGTTCTTTTTGGTGCACGTGACTTGGGGTGTGAGTAGTCTTCAGGACCGTGAGAGGCACAGGATGGTTTTAAAAGATGTCTCAAATTCAGAGGTTTGAAGAAACAACAATGAAGGGGGTCGGGTGGGGGTGTCGGCCTGATTGCTGTTTGGTTTTTGTTCCTTTGAGAGAAGTAATAACAAAAGCCAAATAGCATTTAAAATCATTACGTATATCTATGTTGAATGACATGTATTTTAAAAATAAAAAGCACATACAAAGATTTTAGGATGACTTCCTTTTCATTTGCCACTTGCTGGATAAAGGGTTGTAGATAATGCTTCTTTGATTATTTTCAGGCTGGGAAATTTTAGTCAATTTCTTATACCAAAAACACACCCACACACTTTCAAAATGAGTGCAAGAATCAACAAAGTGATGATAATGCTAATCAACTTTTCTGCATCTACATTCTAAATGCAAGCTGAACATTAAAAATCAAACCTTCACACAATTAAAGTGTTTCTAAATTTCTCTCCAGTTCCTTTCCTTCAAAGTTTCCTTCCTAATATTCTATGAATAACATTATTTCTCAGATTTTGAGTAGTTCAAGTGAAAGTATATATCTTTTTTAAAAACCATAGTTATCTGGATAATTAGGCTAATGTAATAAAATTTAAGGTAGTAATAAGTACACCCTTCTGGAAATGATCTTTTTATACAAAATCATATTTCAAACACACAGAGATTGCTGCATTTAAATGAACTCTGGTGCAAATTATTCTGTAAAGTGAAGACTTTTCTAATAGGAGTAAGCACCCCCTTATCAATGTTTTGTATGTCTGGTTTTTCTTAAACCAGATTTCTTTAGAACCAGGCATAGCTTTCTCATAAACAAGAATGGCTATATTCATAATAGAGTTTACTCAAATTAGCAATTCTCCAGAGCCAAGTACAAAAAAAAAAAAAAAGAGAGAGAGAGCCCAAATGTTATTTGTGCAAATATGTCATAGAATTTTAAATCACATGTGCTTCTAAAGACACTTAATTTCTCATCTCATTACAAAAAAATGGCAAGAGATACAAATCCTAGAGATATCTCTTGAGCGGTAAAAAAAAAAAAAAAGTCACTTAGAGTATGTAAAAGTACTTTTCCACTCACCCACTAAGTAAATGTGTGCCAAGTTTACATCTTTGGGAAAAGAAAATGATATGAAATCTAAATCTCCTGTATTTTAGCTGAATTATGAGTAATGTATTCTTTGCATAAATCAATTTACTGTACTCTTTGAGGAAAAGTTTTCATTTGATTTTGATGCTTTCTCCAGAAGTTTTAGAGAATTAGAAATTGAAAAAAAAAGTTAATATAATTGCTTATAAATTTCATTGAAGCCAAGGTGGAAAAGGAACAAAGTTGTAGAATAGGATGATACCTGAACTTTCATCTTCTCGCACTAAAAACACTAACACTCCTTCAAAATGTAGTGACTTGAAAACCAATTTGGGAACCTTGCTTACTTACAAGCTAAAGCAATATTTCTCACCTAGACATTTTCTCTGCTTTTCTTAAAGCAAAGAGAAGACCGCGTACAAACCACCTGTTGTGCTATCTACCTAGTCCAATTAGACAAGTCTTTTGCCTTTGTGGAAATAATGACCCACAGGAGTCACTACTTTCAGACTAACTGAATCTGAAAACCCTAGTCAGAGCAGCCCTTTCATGCTCACAAAGTCAGCAGGCATCTTGCCTCTCCTAAAGCCTAGAATCTATCAAGCACATGCGGAATAATTCACATCACTGCCCCTGAAACCCTTTGAAGCAAATAAACAGAAAAGGCCAGGGAAAAAAAAAAAGAAGAAAGAAAAAGAAAAAGATTAAGGTTTGATCTCAATTTAAACATGTTAACAGTAACCCTATATTATTCCAGATTTTACCCAGCTGTTTTGGATCTTTAGTGAATTTGAACAAGGAAGCAAACCTATTTTAAGGATTAGAGGGCATAAAGGTTCAAAGGGAGTTGAACCCTTTTCTCAACTATGTATCTCCTACCCTGCCTTCTTGCTTGGCAGACTTTCAGAATTCAATGCCATTGATTTCTCTCTCACTTTATTTTCCTGCAAGGATCTGGTTTTCTTATAATTACTTCCCAAACCAGATCCCTCATATTCTTAAAAACTATAAATGGTGTACGTAACATGAAGTGGCCTCGAAATCATTTAGTCTCATAGGGCATCGGGGTTTATTTCTGATGCTGTTCATAAACACCTATGTCAAGTACAATGAAAGAAATTTTATTTCAGTTTTACACTTTTTTTAAGAGACATGAAAAGGAAAAAAGACCAAATATTACCTCTTTTAGAGTAAAGTTGCAACCACTTAAATGATCACTTCCCCGAAAAGAGTGAATTTGCTTAGTTTTCCCAGAACTATAGAGAAAAAGAGACACTTTGACAGATATGAAAGTTTGATATTTAATAGAAGCTGATTCTGCAGAAAAAGTTCAAATGGAGAGCAAGAAGGAAATATTCATGTCTAACAGCAGAAATAAAAGTTTGAAAATGAATGAGTAAAAGGGAATTATTTGTATGTAGTATCAATCACTGTAACTTTGCCGATCAATATAATTGGGTTAACAAGCCCAATAGAAGATACTGCAGGAGCTACAATAATGGGTCATTCCTAGAGTGTCCTGAATTTTGCAGTTAGGGATGAAGTACCTGGAAGGATATATTTCATTTGTCTTGGGGCAGGGAGAGATAAGAGTTTGGGGGTGGTAGTAAGGAAATATTTATTGAATAGTGCAGGTAATTGTCATGAGAACTCTCTGTAGTAGATATTATAATCCCCATTTTTACAGTAAGTTTTGGAAAGTTTAGATTTCTTACTCTAGGAGGAAAGCAACTACTTGGTAGGGTTGAAAATCTGATTCAAGCCTACCCTTTCTAAAATATCATGCTGCCTCTCTACTCAAGAAAGGCAGGCACATTTTAAATGCTCATAGAAAGAGTATGTAGGAGGAAGTAGGTATTAAAGCCTCTGTCTTTTCTTGTTATCTGTTATTGAATCATTCATTTCAACAAGTAAATAAATACCGATTAAGCACGTTTTACTTCCACCCCACCCCCCACCCCCAGTGGTATTTGGTACAGGTTTAGTGCCTTGCCCAAGGCTTCTCAGAACCCAGGCAATGAGACTCAAGTCCATGCTGTTAATGAAGTGCCATTCTTGACTGCCACTGCTGTAGTCACTAGAAGGATCTGGGAGATCAGCAAATTGTGCTGTGGCTTGCAAAACTGGTAATCCAGATGAAAGGAAGAGCAAAACCTGCATAAAATTGATCGATAAAAGGATGTGTGCCTCCAAACTGAATGGAAAATGTGGCATTTGGGCAAGATTCTAGAGTAGTAAGAATAAATCATTGGCCAAATAGGATGATACCAACAAAGGTGAACATATCCTAGAAAATAAGATTGATTTCCTACAAAGCAAAGCAATAGCATCAGTACTTCTGATTTATTCTTAACATCTCTGTTAGATTAAGAATAGAGGAACAGACAATATGAAAGGACCTTTGTCTCTCACACCTGCTGAGCTTCCTTCCACTCCACAACTCTGTGTCTTCTGCTCTGGGATGCTCAGGTGGCTCCTCTGTGGCCTCTGTTGCCCTGTGACCTGCAGGTACTGGAAGATCTGTAGAAAGCACCTGAACACCCGGGGAGCCAAGAAATGGAATCATGCTGCTCTCAAGTGCCTACATGGTGATACTGTTATTCAGGCATCTGGGGAGATCCCAGCACCTTCACAGCACCAGCTTATTTTCAAGAACCTCCCCAGGGAAAAGGGCCATCCAGACCTGCTGAAAAAGTACTTATTGTTGAAGAGTACTCTTAAGAAGTTCCTACTGGGCCAGAAGTTGGAGAGCTACAGCTTTGTAGCTGCCTGAATCAAAGGATGCTGAGTCCGGAGCATCTAGCCCTATTAGACTACAACTCTCTGGCACTAAGTCCCATCATGAGAAGCAGTCCAAGAAAATGACTTAAGAGTTTGTTCAGGAGGGCTTCAGGCCTCATCCACATCCCCCCATCCGCATCTAGCCCAGCAACGACTACCAGGCTGCCCCCAGAAGTGGCCAGGCTCCCAAGCTGGGGTGGGGATTGCTGAGGGCCTCAGCCATGTCCCCCTAACGTCCACATCCCACCAGCCACAACCAAGGTGCTGCCAGAAGCCTCCTGGGTTCCTCTGGGGGAATGAGGCAGGTGCCACGGGCCTTGACCACGCCCCTTGACCACACCCTTGACCACGCCCCCTCCCTTCTTCATTTTCCCCCCTCTCCCTCCTTCTTCTCCTGTGCCCCCTACCCCAGCTGCTCCGCAACAGCATCTTAGAATGTAAAAAATCATAATAATAAATAAATTTTTTTTTAATTTAAAAAGAGAAGTTCCTATTGGTAATTTTTTTTTAAAGTGAACAACTATTATATCGACAAAATAAAATTTAAAAAATAAATAAATCAATCAATAAAATAAAGTGAACAACTACAATGCATACAAAAAACACTTAATATTTATTGTTTATGTAGAAAAATAAGAAAATATAGAAAAAATTAAAAATTAAAAAATAAAAATCATTCACAGTCCCCTCACTCAGAGATAGTCACTATTTTCTGTTTTTATTGTGTAATATACATGTAATCCACATGTATAGTACACATGTATAGGTAGCTTTTGAACAGAATTAAATCTTATTATATATAATTATTAATCTGGCTTTTTAATCACTGATTATGTCTGACACATTTTCCCATACCGTTAAAAAGTCTTTGAAAATATTCTTCTTTATATTACACATATATATTCTAATTTATTAAACCAATTCCTTATAGCTGGGCATTTAGTAATTCTATTTTTTGCTACTATAAAAGTAGCTCCATGTTGTGTAAGTATCTTTGTGGAAAGCTCTGATTATTTCATCAGGATTAAACAATATTTTTCAGATTCTTGATACACACTGCCTTATTGTTCTTCAAAACAGTTGTATTCATTTACCCTTCCATGAACAAGATACAAAAACAATTTTTTCACTGCTGGGTAATGATATTCTTTAATAAAATTTCTATGAACTGAACGGGGCCAGGGAGGAAAGCATGCTATTATTTGAAATTCTTTCATTATTAGGTTGACTATTTTAACATGTTTCTTGATATTTTTGTCTTTAATGAATTATTTTTTATGTCTTTTGTCTTTTTTTTTTTTTTGCTATTGTCTTGTTGATTTTTAAGAGATCTTTACATAATTGCATGAAACTACAATTATACCTATTTTCAAAACCCAGACCAAATTATGCATATTGTCTTGGGGCAGGGAGAGATAAGAGTTTGGGGGTGGTAGTAAGGAAATATTTATTGAATAGTGCAGGTAATTGTCATGAGAACTCTCTGTAGTAGATATTATAATCCCCATTTTTACAGTAAGTTTTGAAAAGTTTAGATTTCTTACTCTAGGAGGAAAGCAACTACTTGGTAGGGTTGAAAATCTGATTCAAGGGCCGAGCCCGTGGCGCACTTGGTAGAGTGCTGCGCTGGGAGCGCGGCGACGGTCCCGCCGCGGGTTCGGATCCTATATAGGACTGACCGGTGCACTCACTGGCTGAGTGCCGGTCACGAAAAAACGACAAAAAAAAAAAAAAAAAAAGAAAATCTGATTCAAGCCTACCCTTTCTAAAATATCATGCTGCCTCTCTACTCAAGGAAGGAAGGAATTATACACCCTTTCTCACTCATCAGCCCTAACTTGTCTCCTGCTTCTCAACCCTAATACAATATTCAGTACTGAACTGTACACTGTTTGCAATCCTTCAGAGTTTTTTCTTTTATCTTCCATAATATTAGGCCTCATGGCCAGCTTAAGGCAATTGGGCTGGGCTGGAAGGAATGCTTCAGAAGCCTGTGCCCTAACCGACCAGATGTTATCAGACCACACGGGCTGTGTCACCTTGCATACCACTCGTTTCAAAATTGCCCATTACTCTGCCAAAACCCTCAAAGTCTTATAAACTTCCTGCTTTCCTTTGTTTGGGAGAACTCATCTGACTCTGTCTCCCCTCCACACTGGTGGAATAAAGCTTCTTGGCTGAAATAGCACCTGGCTTGGGTCTCTCTCCCTTTTCTCTATCTCACAGAACCTAACCCATAATAACTTCAAAAGAGAGTTTGTGTCTTTTAACAACTACAGAAATGACCAACTGGACATCTCTGGGTTCTCAGTGTCATTAGCTGTGACACAGTTATTATCCCCATTTAATGGGTGGTGGAAACGGCTGGAGTTCAGCCCAGGTTCCTCTGCTGCTATGTGCTACATGACTAGGCTTTCTGATCCTCTGGTGGTGCTCCTTCCAGTTCTCATGTTAGCATACTTACATTGAGATGAAATCCTAATCTTATTGTAGCATTTTCTCCTTATTTTAAATGTGTGAGACACAATTCAAAGAGAATTAGTGGTAAAAAAAAATAGAGCTAAGGTAAAAATTGTGGGTCTTGGCCTTTCCCTTCCGACCGCATCTAGTCTGCGCTGCAGACACTACCGGAGGATCATCTGCTCTTTGTGCAGACAAAAAACCAGATAGCAATTAGACAGGAAAAGAATGGCACTGAAACAGGTTTCCAACAACAAGTGCTTTGGGGGATTGCAGAAAGTTTTTGAACATGACAGTGTGGAACTGAACTGCAAAATGAAATTTGCTGTCTACTTACCACTAAAGGCAGAAACTGGAAAGTGCCCTGCCGTATATTGGCTGTCTGGTTTAACTTGCACAGAACAAAATTTCATATCAAAATCTGGTTATCATCAAGCTGCCTCAGAACATGGCCTTGTCGTAATTGCTCCAGATACCAGCCCTCGTGGCTGCAATATTAAAGGAGAAGATGAGAGCTGGGACTTTGGCACCGGTGCTGGTTTTTATGTGGATGCCACTGAAGAACCTTGGGAAACTAACTACAGAATGTACTCTTATGTAACAGAGGAGCTTCCCCAACTCATAAATGCTAATTTTCCAGTGGACCCTCAAAGGATGTCTATTTTTGGCCACTCCATGGGAGGCCATGGAGCTCTGATTTGTGCTTTGAAAAATCCTGGAAAATACAAATCTGTGTCAGCATTTGCTCCAATTTGTAACCCAGTGCTTTGTCCTTGGGGCAAAAAAGCCTTTAGTGATTATTTGGGAACAGATCAAAGTAAATGGAAGGCTTAAGATGCCACTCATCTTGTGAAGTCCTATCCAGGTTCTCAACTAGATATTCTGATTGATCAAGGAAAAGATGACCAGTTTCTTTCAGATGGACAGTTACTCCCTGATAACTTCATAGCTGCTTGTACAGAAAAGAAAATCCCCGTCGTTTTTAGATTACAAGAGGGTTATGATCATAGCTACTACTTCATTTCAACGTTTATTGCTGATCACATCAGACATCATGCAAAATACTTGAATGCATGAAAAACTTCAGATAAAAGAATCTCTTCAGTATTAAAAAAGTTGTAATAAACAGAAGTGCTGAGGAAAAAAATAATTCAAACCATTGGATTTCATAATGCTGAAAGGGCTTTATTCTGTTGTTGAATAACCTTCTGAATAAATATATAAAACCTAAAAAAAAAAAAAAATTGTGGGTCTTTTGTAAAGAAAATCAATTTTTTTTCCCAATCATAATTACTTTAACGATCTTTTGTCTTTAGTGTAACGAATATAAAATTTCCCCAAAACTTCATTTTATGGGTTGCTTATATATAAAGCATTTACATGGGTCACCCCCAAATCACAGCACAAACCAGCATCAGCAATGAATGATAATAGAAATGAAATTAAACATCCTATGGCTTTCAACATTTTGTTCCTCCCAAATCTTGCTCTGAAAGCCAAGTCTTTACAAATTATTTGGGTGTCCTGAATGTATGGCTTTATCTTTCTTTTTATTAGCAATAGGAATTTACCCAGTGTTCATCCATTAAAAGCTTTTATTAAAACGTCATTCTGAAAAAGTCCAGCCAGTTAGCGAGTTAGTTCAGTTGGTTGGATCGTGGTGTTATAACACCAAGGCCAAGGGTTTGGATCTCCATGCCAGCCACACACACACACACACACACACACACACACACACACACACACACACACACACACACACACACACACACACACGAACCAATGAGGAAGAAGAACCATCAGATGAAAAAAAGGTAAAATTTATACCTCCTCTCTGGAATTGGGCAGGTATGTGTTTTAGAAAAAGTTCCAAGTTTCCTCTGGAAAAAAAGCCTGACTTGAATGTCATTAACATTGCTAGACGTCTGAAATGGTGTTTCATTTCCATGTGAATATTGGAAATGCCCTCCTGTAGGGTGGAGGGGGAGTGTTGGGGAACAGACCTCTTTGCTTACATCTCAGCTAATTTATATGCTCTCCAATGGAGGTCATATCGATATGAGGCCCACCCTCTGTCAGCTTTGTGGGCCCCTTAACCTGAGAGTCTTGAAACCCATTGAGAGCTATTCATACTTGGCAGATTGATTTCTTCAGTCATTTTGTCATAGTAACTGACAATTCACTGCCATCCAAGTGTATCTGGAAGCACAATGCCCACATAAATATTGTTGGCAATTCTGAGCATATCCCTTTGTGGAAATGGTAGGTTAATTTACTTCTGCCACTCGACTTTCTATAGCTATGTGGCAGAAGATCATTTCCACCGCAGCCATATAGCCGACAGACCCAGCAGGGCTCGTTTTGAAGAAGCAGAGTTCAGAATCCCCCATCAGTGCAGAATAAAATGAATCAAAACTTCAAACACAGGTTAATCTGGAAATGGAGACAGGGAGTCAATAGAACCATAAAAACCTTGATGAGAACCAAGTGCAGCCTAAGTCCTAAAGCTACTCTAGACAGTTTAGGGCATGGAAAAAAGAAATAGACTGTAAGATCAAGAAACTGTCTCTACTTTAAAACAATAATAATCATGAAGGAATAAAAGCCACTGAAGCTCCTTAATCACACCAACCAATTTGAAAGATGTACTCTGAGCTGTGCTGACTCATAAAGCGAGTGGAGTACTTCCTGAAAGCAGTGCAGAGAGCTCTGGGGTGGCCTTGGTCTATAAGGATTTTCTTGTTTTTTCTCCAGCTATTCTCCAACCATTATTGAATGCAAAGGCAGCCACAGTAGCAGCATGGCAGAGAGAGCAAGAGCTTTGGCGGAAGGCATTCCTGAATTTGATATCTAGCTCCACCACTCAGCCATGGTAGCCTAAGTCTCTAAACCTTTCTGAGCTCAGTTTCACCATTTGTAAAATGCAGTTATAAAGATACCACTTTATAGGGTGGCCATAGGATTAAATGAGATAATTTATTCATTCAATAAATCTTTTCTGAGTATCTTCTCTCCATTAGGCACAGGATGTAGGCCTGGGAAATAAAAAGTTGTGTGTGGGGGTAAGGTCTCTGTCTTTGATTTTCATGTATTTTAGTTAGAATGGAAAATAAAATCCTTCAATGCGAGACTTGATTCAGAAAGTCTAGGGAGGATATCAGTTCCAAGCTGTATCAGTCATGGCTCGGGAGAATCAGGGAAGGTTTCTCAGAGAAGACAGCTCTTGAGATTGAAGGAAGAAAAGTTTGTGCAGCAGACCAGCAGAAGGGAGGAACAGCACACGTGGAAGAGATGATGGCACTGTCATTGCTGCTGGAGTGTAACGTGCGAGGAACATGTGGAGGGAGACATTGCTGAGCAGAGAGAGGACAACCCAATCACACAGGGTTTGTGTATGCCCAGTGCAGAGGAGTTTAAGATAAATCCTGTACTAATCACAAGGAGCCTCTGAAACACACCTGCCCCTATGTACCATGTGCCATGCTCAATCACTTCATTATCTCATCTAACTCATGAAAGTCTCAGGCCTGTAAGCAGTGGTACTCTTTTTCTAGTCAGGAATAATCAAAGCTGATGTCACCAACGGAGCTGATTTTCCACTTAATTCCTTGTGAACCAAGTTTGTGTGTGGGTGTATGGGGAGGGTGCTGGTAGATAAACCTTTGGAAAAATTCTACCTATGTCTGGGGTCAAGAGGCATGGATCCACCTCTAACTGGTTTCTTCATCTCATTGAACCTCTCTCTGTCTCCCTGGTATGTGTGTGAATGACATCTGCCAAGCCTCAGAACATTCATGGCATAAGG
The DNA here is from genome assembly GCF_027409185.1 of Cynocephalus volans. Lineage (NCBI taxonomy): Eukaryota > Metazoa > Chordata > Mammalia > Dermoptera > Cynocephalidae > Cynocephalus > Cynocephalus volans. The sequence goes on along the minus strand of NC_084463.1, from coordinate 119,928,025 downwards.
GATGGCTAGCACTTGGAAAAATTCAAGTGCTATCTAAGGCTATAATCTGCTCCAATTTTCTCCTTCTTATCTCTGGAGTATGTGAACAGGACACTTGAAAACCCGAAAGAGCCCAAACTCTAAGAGAGGAAATCCCCAAGCCTCCCAAGCCCAATTAAACAGGAGATGGGATTCCCCACAGGGATGGTTTTACCCCCACTTTGGAGTCCCATGGAGGGGATTTGGGACTTTTGGGGTATGGGAAAGACAAATCCTAGAAATCCAGATGCTTGGTCTTTACCACTCACAAGCTATGTGACCTTGGGGAAATCACTTAACCCCTTGAGCTTCAGCACCCTCATCTGAAAAATGGGAATAACTGGTACTACCCACCCTCGCTCACTGCATGCACAGTAGCGTCTGAGATGACCATGTGTCCTGGTTATCCATTGCAGCATAACAATTACTCCAAAACATATGGGCTTAAAACCATGACAGCATGTATCTTGTTCACGAATCTACAATCTGAACAGGGCTCAGTGGGGACAGCTTATTTCTGCACCACTCAGTATCAGCTGGTGCCACTCAAAGACTGGGGCTGGACTCTCAGGAGGCTCACTCACTCTCATGCCTGGCAGTCTAGGCTGGCCATTGCTGAGTGTCTCAGTGCTTCCTCATGTGGTGGCAGGTGAACTGACCTAGCCTCAGGAGTAACATGGTATCACTTCTGCCATTTCCCTTTGGTTAGAGCGGTTACAAGCCAGGATTCAAGGAGAGGGAATATAGACACCCTCCCCCCAGCCCTTCTGCAGGAGGAATACCAGTGATGTTGTAAGAAGAGGAGGTGGGATGGGATATATATATATTGGTGGGCCATCTTTGGAAACTACAATCTGCTACTCCATGTATAGGAAATAGCTTTATTAAGTATATAACATCATATGAATGATGTTGCTAACACTTAAGTGTTGTTTCAAAGATTTAAGGAGTACTATTATTTCTAAGCTCTTTATTCATTCAATATTTATTGATGTCTGTTAAATGTAGGCACTGTCCAATATGCTTGCAAGCACAGGACCTCATTGCACACATATGATAACCATGACAGGTAGGTTTTATGACCCCTGTTTTCTAGGAAACTGAATCTCATGGAATTTAAGTGATAAATTTATTCATTCACTCAGTAAATATGTATTATACATCTACTTTCTGTCAGACAACATGCTCAAAGGGGAACAATAATAAGCAAAAGAAACACAATTTCTGCCTGATCTAGTGGAAAGAAAAATAAAAAACTAATAATCATAAAATAAACTGATTATCACTGTGACCAGCACTATGATTGGAAGACCGTTGTGTAGACTGGAGGTCAGGGAATGCTTCCTGGAGATAATGACATTTTAAATGACTCCTGAAAAAAAGGTAGGAGTGAGATAGGAGTGTGGGGGCAGGACAGCATTTCAGGCAGAGGGACCAGCCTATGCAAAGGTCCCACGGTAGAGGGAGAGGGGTATAGCTGGAGCATAGAGAGTGAGGAAGAGCTTGCTTTGAGATACAGCTAGAGGGATAGACTGGCACAAAACCATGCATTTCCTTTCCCAATCGTAAGGCAGAAGCTGCAGAGTCAGGACTTGAATTGAGGGCTTCTGAGTACCCACTGAGAGCTATTTCAATCCAAAACAATTGCCTGGATTGTGTTAGCAGAGAGCTACCTTCCTGCTATCTCCAACAAGTCATTATACAGGTTTGGGTGAGCCACATTGTATTAGTCAGCATTCTCCAGAGAGACAGAATCAATAGGATATGTTATAACTATATCAGAGGGATTTATTAGGGGAATTAGCTCACGTGGCTATGAAGAAAAGTCCCACGATAGGCCATCTATAAACTGGATGCTGGTAGCGTGGCTCAGTCCAAGTCCAAAGGCCTCAGAACCAGGGAAGCTGATGGTTTCCTTGGTGTGAGTTCTGGAACCCAAAAGCTGAAGAGTCTCGAGCTCTGATGTCCACGGACAGGAAAGAAGAGCGTGTCCAAGCTCCAGCGGACTGAGAAAGAGAGCTTCACCTCTTTCCTTTCTCTTTTGTTCTCTCCGGACCCCCAGTGGATTGGATGGTTCCCACCCACACTGAGGGTGGGTCTTTCACACCCAGTCCACTCAGACCCTCATCCTAATCTCTGCTGGAAACACCCTCATGGACACACCTGAAAAGATTGCTTTACCAGGTTTCTCAGCATTCCTTCATCTAACCAAGTTGACATCTAGAATTAATCTTCACACAAGTGTTTCCCCACTCAGGTGACAGGCTTTTGAAGGGCTGTGTGTTCTCCGCCTGTGATTAATCCCTGGGTGATATTAAAGTGTGGAGCCTCAGCAGGTGCTGAGTAAGTTACTCAGCCAATTATTCCCAGACTGACAGTGAATAATGCAAGCTGCTCTGTCAATTCCCTCATGTCAAGCCCCCCAAAGGCAGATACGCAGACACTGGAAGCTTCCCATGGAATTTGAATGGCACTTTAGTGTGTAGAAATAAGAAAGCAGGACCTTTTCAAAGCTTCAACCTACACTTCCATGAAATGGAGGAATTTCTGCCTGATTACTTCCTGCCCAATTCATTAAAAATAATAGAACCAAATCTAATATAATCAGCTCATTATAACTGTCTGAGTAATGGTTGCTCCTCTCACTTGATATCCTAAGATTGGGTGGAACCAAAAGTCTTTAACTTCAAAGAATGCCAGTTTGGGGTTCTCTCATCTGATTCAAGCACTGAAGATAACAGCAAAGAAAACAGGAGACCAGATTACAGGAAAAGTCATCACTGAAACTCACCGTTAAGCAAATAATTCTGAAATAGCTCAAATGGCAGCTAAAAGAATTGGTGCTAGATTGAGGGTTGGGGATGAAGAATATCATATTTCCTATCAAATTGTATTGGTTGAATTCTACATGTCTTCTCATTGACTAACTTGAAACTGCAAATCCCATTATCTTCTATTATGACCCCAAATAAGTATAGTCATCAGTCCTAAATTTGTTCAGTCAAATATTTATTAGCTACCACATGTGAGGCAAATTTTCACAGGAGTGACTATGTGAAACGATTCTACTGATCTATATAAAATTTATTGCAGGATAAAAATAAAAGACAGGTAGGTTTCAAAAGAGACTTTAAGAAAATGGCCCTTTTCATACCAGCTATTGTGAAACTCAGCAATTCAGAATAACTGGGGATAGACAAATAAAAGGTAAAAATGTAAAAGTAGCAAGTCAATACTTTTATCCCAAATAAAATTCAGGAGCATATAATACCAGAGTGATCCAGGAAATACTTACTGGAAATTAAATGTGTACTTTTAGGGAAATGTATGAAACATATGCATTATTAATGAATTAAACATATAGGCCAATATAACAAATTTAGTGTTAATCAGAATTATCAATTTTTTTTAATACAAAATGGATTGTTTTAGTAAGCCAAATGGAACCTAGAAAAGGATAGGATCATTATAAACATTATAACCTGTAGCCTGACTTACCAAAATATTTTAATTATCACTTATAGACTGTAAACTTAATAAGGGCAAAGTTGATGTCATATTTATATTTTTATCTCTAGGCCTTGGAGAGTTCTTTAAAATAAGAGGCATTTGGAAAATTTGGGGACGAATGTCTAAATCTCTTAAAAGCTTAATCTCGAAGTTCATTTCTACTTAGCTGTACTTACTTATTACTTAATAAAATTGTTATAAAAGTTCAGAATGAAGAAAAAGCATAAATATTTTTGAGAGAAAAATTTCTTAAGAACCGTTCAATGTTTTTATAATTGTTCGTTTATTTATGTGACAGATGCTTTTTATTGTGGTAAAGATAAAACATAAAATCTACCATTTTAGCCATTTTTAATTGTACAGTTCAGTAGTATTAACCATTTTCACATCATGGTGAAACAGATTTCTAGAACTTTCTTATCTTGCAAATCTGAAACTAGACCAATTAAATGACAACTCCTCTTTCCCCATCTCCCCACAAGAACTATTAAATCTTAAGAGCTCCTGTGGTAACAGGTACTTTGAAATTCTGATCAACTTCAGATAACCTGGTTACAACATTGAAGACTATTGATTCCCTGATTTTGGTTGAATACACAACCTTCTTTCTAGGGCATCTAATTCATACAATTTAAGGTGTGATTATCCAATTTCTGAATGATCAAATTCCCTTTCCTGTCTGTATCTTGCCCTGAAGCCATGTTTTCTGTATCTTTGTTTATTCTAATGCATCTTCCTTTCTTCCACATGGTAAAGCAAATTCAACTCTGTCAACCCCCCCCCACTTCATGCTTTCTTTCTCTCTTCCTCCCTCCTTTCCCTCCCTTTTACCAATTTTTGTTATTTTTACTTATATCAAAGGAATATATGCAAATAATTTAAAATGTCAAATAGTACTACAAGTCTTATGCTATGTTTTAAATGTGTCCCCCAAAGTTCATGAATTGGAAGCTTAATCCCCAATGCAACAGTGTTGGGAGGTGGGACTTTTAAGAGGTGAATAGGTCATGAGCGATAAATGGATTGATGCCATTATTGTGGGAGTGGGTTAGTGATTGTGGGAGTGGGTTCCTGATCAAATGATGAGTTTGCCCCCTGCCCCTTGCTCTAGCTCTCATCCTCTCTTGCTGAATTCTACCAAACATTTACAAAAGAACTAATACCAATTCTTTTCAAACTCTTCCAAAAAATTGAAGAAAAGGGAATACTTCCAAACTCATTCTACAAGGCCAACATTAACATTATACTGAAACCAGAAAAAGATATAACAAAAAAAGAAAACTACAGACCAATACACCTTATGAACACAGAAACAAAGATCCTTAACAAAATATTAGCAATCAGAATCCAACAACACATTAAAAAGATCATTCACCATGGTCAAGTGGGATTCATCCCAGGGATGCAAGGATGGTTCTACAGATGCAAATCAATAAGCATGACACATCACATCAATGGAATGAAGAAAAAACCAGTATGATCATTTCAATGGATGCAGAAAAAGAGTTTGATAAAGTCCAATACCACTTTATGATAAAAATACTCAAAAAACTAGATATTGAAGGAATGTACTCAACATGATAAAAAACATATATGACAAACCATGCTAATGAAGAAAAAATGGAGGCTTTTGCTCTAGGATCTGAAACAAGACAAGGATGCCCACCACTTTTGTTATGCTTATTCAACATAGTACTGGAAGTTCTAGCCAGCACAATAAGGCAAGAGAAAGCAATAAAAGGCATCCAAATCGTAAAGGAGAAACTCAAACTATCTCTATCTGCAGATGACATGATTCTATAGATAGAAAACCCTAAATACTCACCCCTCAAAATTGCTAGAACTATTAAATGAATTCAGTATAGTGGCAGAATAAAAAATCAACACACAAAAAGCAATAGCTTCCTATACACCAATAAAAAAAAGTGGTTGAAGAAGAAATCAAGAAAGTAATTCCATTCACAATAGCTATCAAAAAAGTGAAATACCTAGGAGTAAATTTAACCAAGGAGGTGAAAGATCTCTACAATGAAAACTATAAAACATTAGTGAAAAAAAATCGAAGAGGACACAAATAAATGGAAAGATATCCCATGTTCATGGGTTGGAAGAATTAACATCATCAAAATGTCCATATTACCCAAAGCAGTCTACAGATTCAATGCAAGTCCTATCAAAATACCAATGACATTCTTCACAGAAATAGAAAAAACAATCTTAAAATTTGTATGGAACCACAAAAAACACTGTAGAGCAAAAGCAATCTTGAATAAAAAAGAACAAAGTTGGAGGCATTACACTTCCTGACTTCAACTATACTATAAAGTGATAGTAACCAAAACAGCATGGTACTGGCATAAAAATAGACAAATAGATCAATCAAACAGAATAGAGAGCTCAGAAACAAACCCACACATTTATAGCCTACTGATTTTGACAAAGGTGCCAAGAATATATAGTAGAGGAAGGACAGCTTCTTCGATAAATGGCACTGGGATTGTCAGGGGTGAGAGGTTCTCTTTAGAGTAGGGTGTTCAGGGAGGGACTCATCAATAAGATGAAATTGGAGCATAGACCTGAGGAATGTGAGGGATGAGCCACACGAATATCTGGAAAGTGAATATTCCAGACAGAAGGAACAGCCAGGCAAAGCCCTAAGATGAGAATACACCTGCCAACTTCAATGAGCCATAGGAGATCAGTATGTCCAGAGCAGGGAGAGAGTGGAAGAGTAATAGCAGATGAAGCCTGAGATATAAAGGGGTGGTGGGGAGGCAGAGCAAGGTCGCGGAGAGCCTACGGGCATTTGTGATTACTTTGGCTTTTATTCTGAGACGGGAAGCACTGGATGGTTTTGAGCAGAGATCTGAGAAGATCTGACCTGAATTTTAAAAGGGTTACTCTGGCTTCTGTGTTGAGCATAGATTGCTGAGCACAAGGTTAGAAGCAGAGAGATTATTGTAGTAATCGAAGTGAGAAATGATGGAAGTGAGGACCAGAAGGCAGTGGTGGAGGTGGTGAGAAGAGGTGATCAGATTTGCAGAAATATTTGGAAAGTAAAGACTGAAAAAGTCCCTGTCTTAAAGCTGTATCTCAAAGATGAGTAGGAATTAGCCAGGATTGAGGATAACCTTTGCCTGTGTCCCTGAAGAGCAGAATAACTTGGCTGGTTCAAGGAATGAAAGGCCAAGGCAGCTGGACCTTAGTGAGAATGGAGCAGATGGGGTAAGAAGAAGCTGGCCAGGTGGGCAGGGGCCAGATGAGGCTGGGCCTGGTAGGCCACTGGGAGGAATTTGGACTATGGGAAGTCTCTGGGGGGTTTAAAGCAGGGGCATGTCTTGATGTAATTTATGTTTTAAAAGGTCACTCTGCTAGGTGGAGACTAAAAAAATAAACTGGAGAGTGTGCCATTGAAAAAGTCAAATTTGCTTTTGTTTGTTTCTTACTGTACCTTTTTTTCTTTTTTATTGAAACATAATTGATGGCACATATCTATGGGGTCCAGAGTAGAATATCAATACCTGTGTGCAATATGTGATGCTCAAATCAGGATAGTTAGTATACTCAACATTGCACAATGTAATCACTTTTCGTGGCCCTTTACCAATTTCTCATTAATTCCCCCTGTCCCCTTTCCCTTTCCCACCTCTAGTGGCCTCAGTTCTGTTCTTTCAAAAAAGTCATATTTGTGTTGAGTTAAGTCAATGTTCCTCTAGTGGTCCCACTTCTACTTGCCTGGGGTCCTATGGAATGAGTGTCTTTTCCTTTCCTGAGACTCCTTGCTGTCCTCAGAACCCTTCCTCTTTGTTTTGACTTACTTTAATTTTTTTTTTTTTTTTTTTTTTTTTTTTTTGGTGGCTGGCCGGTATGAGGATCCGAACCCTTGACCTTGGTGCTGTAACACCACACTCTAACCAACGGATCTCACCAGCCAGCCCTTCATCTCTTTGTTCAGCACCTCTCACAGTTACCCAGAATTGAGTGCATTGTCACAACTGAGGCCCACCCAGAACAAAACCAAGCAGGGTGTTCCGTCTCCATGCTTCCAGCCTGAGATCCATTTCTTATCATTAGCAACAGCCAGGATGAGCCAGGATGAGATCTCTGATGTCTTCATGCTGCTGCTCCAGGGTTGCAGGGTCACAGGGTCTTCCATAATGATTTCTCCTTATCTGATCTGTTTCCCAATGTGAGCACCGCAATCATTTTGGCCCTCAAGTATAATGGCTTCCCAATAGTGCTCAACAGCTGGTAATATATCGGGGTGGGGATGGGAATGTGTGTCTTGTTTCCCTGATAGATAATAAGATGTTAGAGGGAATGGGAGCGGTTTAACTTCTCTCCCTCAGGAGCTAGCATAATCTTTTGCATAAAAATTGGTGATTCTCTTTCAGAGTAAATATAAAAAGAAGTACTGAGTATACCATGACCAGCTAATTAAAGAACAGGATTTGCATTAAATGAGTTCTAATTTCAACACAAAATTAACATTACTGTCAAAAGTGTTTAAAAAAAAAAAAAAAAAGCTTGCTATTGGAGGCTCACCCTTGTTAATAGGAGGTGGGGAACACAGAGCCCAAAGAAAGGGAGTCCTAGTCTGGGTGGGGACACCCAGAGCAGTGGAATTGCACAGACCAGCCTTTTTCCTCTCTGCTGTATTAAGATATTATTCCTCGATATTCCTAGGCAACAAGGGTACTGTCATCCTGGACGTATTCAAGTGAACGGAAAGTGAAATTAACATTTGTTGAGCACCTACCATAGACATTTCTTCTATAAGAAAGAAAGTTTTCGTGATAAAATTTGGAATTAACCAAGCAATCAATTAGAAAATAGGATTTGCCCACTATTGTTTTTAGTGTATCTCCATCTGGAACTTGTAGAAATAGAAGCATTTTGAGCCAACACGGCAGCTTTATTTGAATGGCTTTGGAGCTTTATTTATCACAACAATGGATGATGAATAAATAATGGGAATAAAAGTAATATGAATGAGTAAGAATTACTGAAGATAGTATCTATAGTACTATGAAAACAAAGGTCTTTATTCTTGAGCAAAGGCTGGAAGTAATCCAAGGTGGATTCTCGGAGTAATATTTATAGCTATATTTATATTTAAATTTTCTTTTGTATTATTGAAGTTTTTGCAGGAAAAAAAACTTTGGTATCAAAAAATCTGAGACACATGAAAACTTAGCCCTCTTTGGTCCATCCAAGTTTTATTAAATATGGTTTCTTAAAATAATAATACTCAGATTCCATTGGCATACCCACCACCACAAACTAGCAGAACTTGGCTGTGCTCAGCAGGTACTTTTTGAATATGTGCACTGAGTCAAAATAGGTCATTGAATGGCATGAGTTTAATAAACCTAATTACTTTGTCTATGAAATAGCAAATAGACCTGAAATTCTTTTCAAAAACACCCAGTGAACCTGAGTAAATCAGAGTCAAACCCACATATTTCTGAAACTATGATGTCCTGTGACCGGAACCTGAACCAAGGAGGCTATGAACCAAGGAGAAGATGTCCTCCTCCTCCTTTCCCCTCTGAACCAGGTACTATCATCCTAGCCAAGAGCTCAGACCCCTAGAGCCTATGAAGGTGATTTTTCCCAGGAAGAGATAAACTTCTCAAATGAACAGGACTTTCCTTAACTCTATCTTTCTCGGTCCAGAAAACAGCTCTGGGAGATCCAGAGGGGCTTTTGCTTCTCTGACTTCTCACACACTCTTCTTTCAAATGAATTTAAACCTTTTCTTGTCCAAATCCCTGCAGAAGGAAAAAAAAAAAAAAAAAAGTAACCACTTTGCAGTTTTTCTACTATTATGCAAATAGTTTAATCAGGCAATGCTCCTGTGAGAATTAATTTATATTTGAATCCAATGAGGCCTGGAAGCTTGCTAACTGAACCCCCAGGCCAAAGCCTCAGCAAGGTAGCACCTCATATTATTCCTTTGACGAAATGTGAGCTGACATAAATACTATGCTCCCTTTCAATCCGATTACCCCGTTCCCTCACATCAATGCTACCCCAGCCATCAGATTCTGGCGTCTTTCCTTTCACTGGCTCCAGGAACAACAGACAACTCCTCCTTGATAAACAAGCACCCACGCTGCCACCTCGTACCCCCACTCTTAACCCATCAGCCTCACTCAATGGACTCTATTCGACAAGGTATTTTATTTTGTGTGTAAGCATCAAGGACTAAAAAACAGTTCAAAATCAAGCCTGGCTGGGGCTGTTTCATTCAAAGCTGTCCTTTCACACAATCAGTTATTAAGAGCCTCTGGAAATAACACCCCTGAAGTAGCCACCCTTTAATGGACGTCATCCCTTGGGACGTCCCAGGCTCCATCTCCCTCCCTAATGTCTTATGAACTCTTTTTAAAACACACAAAAAACAAATAGCAGCACAGGTTTCCCTGGGCTTGCATGACCCGAAGCCCAGTCAAAATGAACCTACGTTTTAAACCACACCTTTGTACTAAACTCATCTTGACAACCACTAAATTCTTTCCACCGCTCTTCATAGAAACTTAAAAAAGAAAAAAAAAAGATTTATTTTTTTTTTCCTTCACTCCACCCCCTTTAAAACTCTATGCATTAAAAAAGCTTGGCTAAGCAATCCACCAGGTGGGGGGAAAGCTTTTCTATGGAGGCAGCTCAGTTTCTGGAGCCCCAACCTCAGTAATTAGATTAACAGGCCAAATGCAAATAGCAGCAAGCACAACAGCCCCAGCCCGTCATGCTTTATGCCATTTATTGCACAAAACTAATAGCAAAATACTTTTTAAAAATTGAAACATAGTTGATTGTTCATATCTGTGGGGTAAAGCGTTGGATATCAGTACCTGTGTGCAATATGTGATGCTCAAACCGGGATAATTAGTATATCCAACATGACGCAATGTAATCACTCTCTGTGGCCTTTTATCATTTTCTCGCTAACCCTCCTCCCCCTCCCCCTTTCCCACCTCTAGTGGCCTCAGCTCTGTTCTCTCCTTTTGAAAGTTCAACAAATTATTGATGATTGTACCTCTTTCTTTTTATGTTTATTTGCTTATTTGCTTAGCTCCCACTTATGAGGGAGGACGTGGATAGCAAAATATCTTGAGTGGTGGCAGAAAAAAATACGAATTGGTGAACTGCTCTATGATGAAAGTGGAAATGAGAGAAGGTCAGAAGCTACATATTAGCATAAACTGGGGCTGTGGGTATGTTTGTTAGCTTTGCAGTAAGTTAGTTTAAATATTTCTGTGCCCCTTTTTACCACTATCTGAAATAGAGGGGATTGACTTTGCAGGCACAGCTCATCTATCTGAATCAGTGTAGGCAGGAATACCTTCTCTAAGTTCAGTCACTCTAGAAGCTCTAAACCTGAGACACCCTTTGAAATGTATTTTAACTAAATATGTGTATTAGGAAACTATTCACTTTTTAGAAATAAGAGAAAGCCAAATAAGTACTAAGATTGAAACATATGAGCATTCACTCAACTATCTACAAGGAAAAGTATGGGTTTTGCCAAATACCATTCATTTTTTTCAAAGTAATTTGCTTTCTGTGAGCCCAGAGGCTCTGTTTTCATATAAAGTAGACTTCCATTTAAAAATAGAAGAGGCATTGACCAAACACGTTAAATTGTGGTAATTAACTTTTATTAAACTGGATACTCCCTCTTTCTCTCACCCTAACACCCTGGTGCCTTTGAACAAATGTTTAAAATTTGCTGCTTAGTGTCTGCCAAGCGCAGGTTTAGTGGCTATTCAAGAACGTTGTCTTAGACCATGGTTTTACTCAAAAATAAGTGCAACCCCTTTTTTCCCTTCCTTTGCTCTGGTTGTTCACCATTCATTCAACAAACACCCATTTGGTATCTACTGGTTACTAGATGTGTCCACAGTGGCAGGCTCTCAGCAGCATTCAGGATGGCCAGTGTGGTAAAAATCCTGCTCACTTCATATCCTTCCTTTACCTACAATTTGGGGTCACAGGAATCTTCCCCTGCAAGCTCAGCCCTACTCAATCCTTCCCATCAATGGGAAAGATCTCGGAGATTTATCCAGGAGTTCATCAGCCTGCAGGACTCAGCTCCTGTCCCCCTCACTGTTGTTGCAATCCAGGCTGCCCCAACTGACCCTCACTCTCTACGTTTCTATAACTAACCCCTTGTCTTTGCCTTCTTGCTCTTCAGTTTCTTCCCAGGTCACCTGCCTGCCCAGAACCAGAATTGCTCTAAACATGGAGCCTGCTATCCTTTAACCCAGTGGTTCTCAGCTAGGGGCAATTAGGGCTGCCGCAGGAACATTTGACAGTTCCTGGAGACATTTTTGATTGTCACGATGTGTTGCTGGGGAATGTGCTACTGGTATCTAGTGGGAGTGGGTAGAAGCCAGTGATGCTGCTACAGACATTAGACAATGTACCACACAGCCCCCCACAACAAAAATTGAAGTTAAAAAAATGTTGCTATAACCAGTCTTTTCCCCAGTCTCACAGGCAGTGTAGAATACTGGGTAGCAACATGGCCTTTGAGTCAGATCACCCTGGTCCAACTGTGCCTCTGCTACTAAATTAGCTGTATGATCCTCTGCAAACTACTTCATACTTCTCGAGCCTAAGTTTCTTTGTCTATAAAATAGACTTGTTCTGAGGAGACAAGAAAATAAAATATATAAAGCACAAGCACAGTACTCACTAAATGGAAGCCACCATTATTGTTGCTACTGTTGTCATTATAATCCCAAGATCCAATCCCCTGAGTCCTATTACTTAATGGCCAACTTCCCTTCTATGGTCTTTCTCCCCATTACCACTCCTGCTTCCAGAGCCTTGGAAGGCATTATTAATTAATAACAGAACTCTTTCCTGTACCACCCATGGTTGGCCTCAGAATCCTTCTCTACATGTTTTAGACAACAACTACCAGTCAGTGAGATTCGGCACAGGAGCTGAAATCTATCCTTAGTCCTTACATTCTCTTATCAGAGGTTATCTCTGGCTGGAAATAGTGAGTTCCCTGCCACTGGAAGTGCTTAAATAAGGCTGGCATAAAAAGGATTTCATGGGTAGGGCTAAAAACTCAGATGCATGTTTGGATAACCATGTTGGCAACATGAGACCTGTACACCTGATCAGCAGCCCCATGGTCAAAACACAAGGCATGGGAAGATGCTTTGGGTGGGTACACTAGTCAAGGTATGATGAATTCTCTGATAACTCCAAAATGTTATAATCAAAGCTTATTTCTCGCCCATGCCAGTCTGATGCAAGGTAGGTGGCTCTCTCAATGACTCCCCCCCAGTGACTCAGGGATCCAGGTTCATTCCATCTTGTCCACTACCACCCCAGCATGTGGCCTCCATGTCCCTATGGAAAGAGAAGAGAGAAAGAATTGTGCATAGAAAACGTTACATGCCAGGCCTGGAAGTGGTGTACATCACTTCTGCACACATTCTGTTAGCCAGAACAGAGTCACGTGGTGCCACCTAACTGTAAAAGAAGCTAGGAAATGTTGTCTGTGTGCTCATAAAGAGGAGAGGAATGATATTCGTGAGCATAAGCATTACCTATGATAGAGTACTTAAATAAAACAAAAAAAGGGGGTTGGCGAGACACAGTAGTAAAGGGCAGCAACTAAGTAAGGTTCATCCATGGGTCTAGCTTTGGGTAAGACACATTTCACATATTATTCTTTTTTGTTTTGTTTTGTTTTGTTTTAACATTTTTACTTTTATTTTTATTTTATTTATTTATTTTTTTAAATTTATTTATTGATTTATTTATTTATTTAATTATTATTTTTTTAAATGTTATTTTGTCGATATACATTGTGGCTGATTATTGCTCCCCATCACCAAAACCTCCCTCCCTTCTCCCTCCCCCCTTCCCCCCCAACAATGTCCTTTCTGTTTGCTTGTCGTATCAACTTCAAATAATTGTGGTTGTTATATCTTCTCCCCCCCCCTGGTTTCTGTGTGTGTGTGTGTGTGTGTGTGTGTGAATTTATATATTAATTTTTAGATCCCACCCATAAGTGAGAACATGTGGTATTTCTCTTTCTGTGCCTGACTTGTTTCACTTAATATAATTCTCTCAAGGTCTATCCATGTTGTTGCAAATGGCAGTATTTCATTCGTTTTTATAGCTGAGTAGTATTCCATTGTGTAGATGTACCACATTTTCCGTATCCACTCATCTGATGATGGGCATTTGGGCTGGTTCCAACTCTTCGCTATTGTAAAGAGAGCTGCGATAAACATTGGGGAACAGGTATACTTTCGACTTGATGATTTCCATTCCTCTGGGTATATTCCCAACAGTGGGATAGCTGGGTCGTATGGCAGATCTATCTGCAATTGTTTGAGGAACCTCCATACCATTTTCCATAGAGGCTGCACCATTTTACAGTCCCACCAACAATGTATGAGAGTTCCTTTTTCTCCGCAGCCTCGCCAGCATTTATCGTTCATAGTCTTTTGGATTTTAGCCATCCTAAGTGGGGTTAGATGGTATCTCAATGTGGTTTTGATTTGCATTTCCCGAATGGAGAGTGATGTTGAGCATTTTTTCATATGTCTGTTGGCCATTTGTATATCTTCCTTAGAGAAATGCCTACTTAGCTCTTTTGCCCATTTTTTAATTGGGTTCCTTGTTTTCGTCTTGTAAAGTTGTTTGAGTTCCTTATATATTCTGGATATTAATCCTTTGTCAGATGTATATTTTGCAAATATTTTCTCCCACTCTGTTGGTTGTCTTTTAACTCTTTTAATTGTTTCTTTTGCTGTGCAGAAGCTTTTTAGTTTGATATAATCCCATTTGTTTATTTTTCCTTTGGTTGCCCGTGCTTTTGGGGTCATATTCATGAAGTCTGTGCCCAGTCCTATTTCCTGAAGTGTTTCTCCTATGTTTTCTTTAAGAAGTTTTATTGTTTCAGGGTGTATATTTAAATCCTTAATCCATTTTGATTAGATTTTAGTATACGGTGAGAGGTATGGGTCTAGTTTCATTCTCCTGCATATGGATATCCAGTTATCCCAGCACCATTTGCTGAAGAGGCAGTCCCTTCCCCAGTGAATAGGCTTGGTGCCTTTGTCAAAGATCAGATGGCAGTAGGTGTGTGGGTTGATTTCTGGATTCTCTATTCTATTCCACTGGTCAGTGTGTCTGTTTTTATGCCAGTACCATACTGTTTTGGTTATTATAGCTTTGTAGTATAGCTTAAAGTCAGGTAGTGTTATGCCTCCAGCTTTATTTTTTTTGCTCAGCATTGCTTTGGCTATGCGTGGTCTTTTATTATTCCATATAAATGTCTGAATAGTTTTTTCCATTTCTGAGAAAAATGTCTTTGGAATTTTGATGGGGATTGCATTGAATTTGTAGATCACTTTGGGTAGTATGGACATTTTCACTATGTTGATTCTTCCAATCCAAGAGCATGGGATATCTTTCCATCTTCTTGTATCCTCTCTAATTTCTCTCAGCAGTGGTTTGTAGTTCTCATTATAGAGATTTTTCACCTCCTTGGTTAACTCAATTCCTAAGTATTTTATTTTTTTGGTGGCTATTGTAAATGGGCAGGCTTTCTTGATTTCTCGTTCTGCATGTTCACTATTGGAGAAAAGAAATGCTACTGATTTTTGTGTGTTGATTTTGTATCCTGCTACTGTGCTGAAATCATTTATCAATTCCAAGAGTTTTTTTGTAGAGGTTTTAGGCTGTTCAATATATAGGGTCATGTCATCTGCAAACAGGGACAGTTTGACTTCATCTTTTCCAATCTGGATGCTCTTTATTTCCTTCTCTTCTCTGATTGCTCTGGCTAGTACTTCCAACACTATGTTGAATAGGAGTGGTGAGAGTGGGCATCCTTGTCTAGTTCCTGTTCTTAAAGGAAAAGCTTTCAGCTTTTCCCCGTTCAGGATGATATTGGCAGTGGGTTTGGCATATATGGCTTTAATTATGTTGAGATACTTTCCCTCTATACCTAACTTATAGAGGGTCTTTGTCATGAATGAGTGCTGAACCTTATCAAATGCTTTTTCAGCATCTATAGAGATGATCATATGGTCCTTGTGTTTGAGTTTATTAATATGGTGTATCACATTTATTGATTTGCGTATGTTGAACCAACCTTGCATCCCTGGGATGAATCCCACTTGATCGTGGTGAATAATTTTATGTATGTGTTGCTGTATTCTGTTTGCTAGTATTTTAGTGAGGATTTTTGCATCTATATTCATCAAGGATATTGGCCTGTAGTTTTCTTTTTTGGTTATATCTTTACCTGGTTTTGGTATCAGGATGATGTTTGCTTCATAGAATGAGTTTCGAAGATTTGCGTCCGTTTCAATCTTTTGGAATAGTTTGTAAAGAATCGGTGTCAATTCCTGTTTGAATGTTTGTTAAAATTCTGCTGTGAATCCATCTGGTCCTGGGCTTTTCTTTGTTGGGAGCTTTCTGATAACAGCTTCAATCTCCTTTATTGTTATTGGTCTGTTCAAATTTTCTACGTCTTCATGGTTCAGTTTTGGGAGCTTGTGTGTGTCCAGAAATTTATCCATTTCCTCCAGATTTTCAAATTTGTTGGCGTATAGTTGTTTATAGTAGTCTCGAATGATTCCTTGTATTTCAGATGAATCAGTTGTAATATCGCCTTTTTCATTTCTAATTTTTGTTATTTGAGTCTTCTCTCTTCTTTTTTTTGTTAGCCATGCTAATGGTTTGTCAATTTTATTTATCTTTTCAAAAAACCAACTTATTGATTCATTGATCTTTTGAATTGTTTTTTGGTTTTCAATTTCATTCAGTTCTGCTCTGATCTTAATGATTTCTTTCCGTCTGCTAACTTTAGGTTTGGATTGTTCTTGTTTTTCTAGTTCTTTAAGGTGAAGTGTTAGGTTGTTCACTTGCCATCTTTCTATTCCTCTGAAGTGAGCGTTTAATGCAATAAATTTTCCCCTCAATACTGCTTTTGCAGTATCCCACAGGTTTTGGTATGATGTATCATTGTTTTCATTAGTTTCAAGAAATTTTTTGATTTCCTGCTTATTTCTTCTTGGACCCATATGTCATTAAGTAGAATGCTGTTTAATTTCCATGTGTTTGTATAGTTTCCAGAGTTGAAAATATCATCCCATTCCTTTCTAGCTTTTAGGGTTTCTGATGAAAGGTCTGATGTTAACCTGATTGGGGCTCCCTTATAGGTGATTTGACGCTTCTCTCTTGCAGCTTTTAAGATTCTCTCTTTGTCTCTGAGTTTTGCCAATTTGACTATGACATGTCTTGGAGAAGGTCTTTTTGGGTTGAATACATTTGGAGATCGTTGAGCTTCCTGGATCTGAAGATCTGTGATTTTTCCTATACCTGGGAAGTTTTCTGCCACTATTTTGTTGAATATGTTTTCAATGGAATCTCCATTTTCCTCCCCTTCTGGAATACCCATGACTCGGATATTTGAGCACTTAAGGTTGTCTGATATCTCTCTCAGATTTTCTTCAATGTCCTTGATTCTTTTTTCTTTCTTTTTGTCTGCTTGTGTTATTTCAAACAGCCCATCTTCAAGTTCAGAGGTTCTCTCTTCAACTTCGACAAGCCTGCTGGTTAAACTCTCCGTTGTGTTTTTTATTTCGCTGAATAACTTCTTCAGTTCAGCAAGTTCTGCTACATTTTTTTTCAGGACACTGATTTCCTTGTACATTTCCTCTTTCGGATCCTGTATACTTTTCCTCATTTCATCATGATGTCTAGCTGAGTTTTCTTGTATCTCATTCAGTTTCCTTAGAATTATCACTCGAAATTCCTTCTCAGTTATTTCAAGGGCTTCTTGTTCTATAGGATCTAGAGTTTGAGATTTATTAACTTTTGGTGGTGTACTTTCTTGATTTTTTGTATTTCTGGTATCTTTTTTTTGGTGTTTATTCATTGTGGCAGGGGGTTTCACAGTCCACCGGTTTGAGACTAATGACTAACTAGGATGTTGCTGTGGTTGCCAATTTCATATGGCTCCCTCCGTAACTGCTCAGTTGGCCTCTAGTGCCTTGTGTGTGTGGTTGCCTAGGGTCTTGGGCTTCTCCGGGGAGCCACCTTTCTGGTCAGCTTGGACTCTGCTGGGCTGGTGGATCACGTACCACAGGGTGTGTGATCTCTGTTGAGCTTTCACTTCCTGTGCAGGACTTCTCCTCTTTCCGTGTGCTCTGGCCCAGGCTTTTAGATCGTGCAGTGGAGACCCCACCAGGTGTGTGGTTTCTGTCGAGTCTCCGCCTCCCTGGCCGCACGTCTCCCCCCTCTGTGCACACTGTGCTGGGCTGGGGCGTGTCTTCTGCACCCCTCGTCTATCAGCTGGGCCTTCAAGACCCTGCTCAGCACTGCCTCGCCCAGGAAGTCTACCAGGTTTCTGCTAGGCACAGACGACCGGTCTCTCTGGGTGCCTTTGTAGCACTGTGTAGATCTTTCTCGGGTCTTGTTCACCTTTGTATCCCCCGGTATAAACCGAGTCTAGTGCCTGCCTGCAGCCTGCTCTCCGGCAGGTTCAAGCGGACCTGGGAACTCTCCTACCACACTATTCCCAACCAGACATTGGTTAGGCTTTTTTCCAAACTGGTGGTCGCAGAGATGGTATCTGCCTCCCTGTAACAGGAAGTTTACTGGGGGCTGGAGTCCAGGGTGTGGTGGAGTGACAGTCAGCCCGCCCGTACTTCCTTGCCCTCCCGACACTGGCCGGGGGCGCCCCCCGCCACCAGCCCCACCAGAGAACCGCAGAGGGAGTGGGAGGGAGGCCGGCCGCAGGCTCCGGAAAGCCCCGCGCCCGGCCAAGCAAGTGGGAGGGCTCAGTGATGACCGAGCTGGGCGGAGCTGCCCGCACCTGGGAAAATGGAGGCAGCACCGGGGTGGTGAGTGGCCTGGTGGTGCAGGCGGGAGCCGGGTGGGCATCCGCCGCCCAAACAGAGCTGGGCCAGGGGTCACTCACAGTGCTGTGCCAGGTCAGGCGCTCACTCTGTCTCTGGTTTGCGCCTTCCCCGTTCTCGGCCGCTGCCGCCTTGGGCTGTTCAGTCGCGGCGCGGCTCGGGCACTCCCAGGAATCTTCTTTAATGCTGGCCTGAAACCTCGAATCCTGAATAGGGCAGCTGGCCACCTTCAGCGCGGCCCCGGCCTCCGGGATCCTTTCTGCTTCCACAGCAGCCCTGGCGCCGTGTTCCCTGTTTCAAGACTCGCTTTTGCAGCTAAGAAACAGTTCTTTTCCTGCTCCACACTTCAAAGCTGTTGCCTGTAAATGAGGCAGCCTCTCCTGCCCGGGGCAAAGTGGCGGTCAGCCCCCACGACCGGCCACCAGCAGCAGTCCTCCCTTAAGAGATGGCGAGAGGAAGGTCCACAAGTTTCCCGGCTGCCTGAGGCCCAGTGGCCACCTTTTCCACCTCAGCTACTCCGCGCCAACCGCTGCAGCCACCGCCATCTTGAAAACCGACCCACATATTATTCTTTAACGTGTAGTAACACACTGTTGCCTACCCAAAGCCACACCCTCTTCTTCCTTGATATCAGGAATCTAAAGCCCATGTGTTTCCAGGAACTTGCCCTTCACTAGTCCCAGGGGGGTGAACTTGATCTGTGTAATCAAATAATGGTGATTCCGTTTTCCTTGCCAGTGTCTGGTCAACTGGCACTATCTGGCCAATAAGCCAAGAGTGGTGATCCATAGGTTGGGCTTTCCTGATGACAAAACGAAAGAGAATTAACTGACTCTTCTTCTGGATGTTGTCACCTGCATGTGATGTGGGAACTGGGGCAGCCATCAGGGACCATTCGGGAGCCAGCTAAAGAGTACAGTCAAACACTAAGGATGGTCAAGCAGAAAGATAGAAAGAACTTGAGTCTTTGATGCTATCAAAGAGCCAATGAATTAATGAACTCTGGACCTGTCCTCTTTATGGAATTCTTGTTTTGTGAAATAATAACTTTAAGTTATTCTATTTTGGGATGGATCTTTTGCAGCCAAAAGCATCCTAACTGAAAATACCATATATACTGGACACTTGAGGTACATGTTCTTCAAACTGGAGCCACTGTAGAACTAGGATTCATATTTATCTCCCTTTGTCAGAGCAGGAAGCCAGGATATCCCCAAAGTCTTGACTTCTTGCTCTCACAAAGTTTACTTTTTAAAAATCTGATACCCACTTGTGAATGAAGTAGGTGCTGGGAATGCTGTATACACTTCTTGGGATTGTTGTGAAGATTAAATGGATTGATACCTAAGCTTTTAGAATGGTACCTGGAATTCTGTAAGCACTAAATATGTAGTCATATCATTAGTAGTAGTAGCAGTAGAAGTAGAATGCTTGATTTTTATAAGATAACTAAACTTAATGCAACTCTGGGTGTCAGTTTGACTTTTGAGTATAATGATCTCGTAATCCCTGTTGTACTTCAAGGCAGATAAAGAAGGTTCCAGACTTAGAATTGAAATCACAGACTAGTCTCACCAACCTCCAAAATCCCAAGATGTTCTTCAGAGGGTGGTTCTGAGTTGGTATAAAATAATGGTTATGAGCATAGGTTCTGGAGTCAGACTGAGTTCAACCCTCACCTCTAACATTTATTAGCTGTGTGTCCTTAGGCATTGTATCAGTCAGAGAATCAGAACCAATAAGAGATATGCCACATATGTGTATGTACGAAGGGTCTTCAAAAAGTTCTTTTTTTGTTTTAATTCAATTTTTCCATGAACTTTTTGAAGTACCCTTGTGTGTGTGTGTGTGTGTGTGTGTGTGTATCTTATATAAATAGCACATAGATACATATATGTGGATTTGTTACAGAGATTCAACCTGAAACAATATGGGAGCTGGCAAAGCAGTCTCTGTAAGGCTGTCATCTTCACTTCTGATGCTGGAGCTTGAGGTCTACAGGGCAGGCAGTCAGGAAGGGATGGCAGACGTAAAGTGGAAGGAGACCAAGAACAAGTTGAAACCCACAAGCATGAACTGAAACCCCATAAGAACAGGCTGAAATCCATGTCAGTCCCTGTTGCCTCTTACCCTGTTGGTGTGGATACCCTGCAAAAGCCAAAGCCCTTCTTCTTGGAGCTAAACACACACACCTAGCCTGGGAGTCAGAGAAGCTGGGGAAGACGGTGCACTGGCAGACGCAGCTGTTGCCCCAAACCGATGAAGGGAGTCAGCCGACCGGCTACAAACGGCCACTGCTTTTCTTTCACCCTCCACATTTCTCAGACTCTTTTATGGCCCATCCTAACCAGAATCATGTAGGGAGGGAATTCTGAGAAATCTAGTTCAGCCTAGCCAAGTTGCCACAATATAAAGCCACCACAGTTAAATTACTGAATTTCTGTAAATTTGCACATCCTCTCCTTTAGATAAGTAGGGATAATGATAGTATTGACCTCATAAAGCTGTTTTGAGGATTATTTTAAATAATGCATGGAAAATACTTAACACAGTGCCAGGCAACAAATATATATGTAAAAAATGTTCAACATCTCTAATAATCAGGGAAGTGCAAATTAAAGCCACAACAAGATATCACCTCATTCTTGTTAGAATGGCTATTATCAAAAAGACAAAGGATAACAAATGGTAGTGAGGATGTGGAGAGAAGGGAACCCTGGAACATTGCTGGTGGGAATGTAAATTAATACAGCCATTATAGAAATAGTATGGAAGTTCCTCAAAGCATTAAAAATAGAACTACCATATGATCCAACAATCCCACTTCTGGTAGGATGTACATTGAATGGCCCCCCAAACTCATTGAAGCTTAATCCCTGCTGTAACTGCTGAAGGTGGGAAATCCTATTATGATAACTGAAAGATGGGGCCTTGAAGAGGTGATTAGATTGTAAGGACCATGCCCTAGTTCATGGGCATGGTTCTGAGGGTGTTAAAAGGAGAACATGGGAGAGTCTCTCTCTCTCTCCCTCCTTCCCTCTCCCCCCCGCTCTGCTCTGTCATTCTGCCATGTGAGACCCCTGCATTAATGTCACCACCAAGATCTTTGCCAGATACATTCCCTGGACTTCAGACTTCCCAGCCTCCAAAACTGTAAGCAATAAATTTCATTTTCTTACAAAGTACCAGTTCCAAGTATTTTGTTATGAGCAGCAAAAGCAGACCAACACAGGATATATATCCAAAGGAAAGGAAGTCAGTATGTTGAGGAGATATCTGCACAGCCGTGTTTATTGCAGCACTATTCACAATAGCCAAGACAAGCAATCAACTTGTGTCCATCAATGAATAAATGGATTTTTTAAATGGGGTATAAATACACAATGGAATACTATTTAGCAATGGAAAGGAAGAAAATCTTGTCATTTGTGACAACAAGGATGAACCTAGAGGACATTATGTTAAGTGAAATAAGCCAG
Organism: Cynocephalus volans; assembly: GCF_027409185.1. Lineage (NCBI taxonomy): Eukaryota > Metazoa > Chordata > Mammalia > Dermoptera > Cynocephalidae > Cynocephalus > Cynocephalus volans. The sequence continues at coordinate 119,906,106 of NC_084463.1, read as the reverse complement.
GCACAGAAAAACAAATACTGTGTGATCTCATTCATATGTGAAATCTAAAAATGTTGCACTCTACTTTTAAAAAGTAGAGAGTAAAATGGTGGTTACCAGGGTTTGGGGTGGTTGTAAGGGAGAGCTAGGGAGATGTTGGTCAAAGGATACGAAATTTCAGTTAGATAGAAGGAATAAGTTCAAGAGATCTATTGTACCACATGGTGACTACAATTAATAATAAATTGTATTCTTGAAGAATGCTAAGAGTAACATAAAGTGTTCTCAGCATAAAAATAACTATGTATACTTCAAAACAATTTGTACACAGTAAATTCATACAACTATGTCAAATTAAAACAACGAACTTCTGCAATAATGAAAATGTTTTACGTCTGTGCCATCCAATATAGTAGCCCACTAGTTGCGTGCTGCTTTTGAGCACTTGAATTATGGCTAATGTGAATGAGGAATGGGATTTTTTAAAAATTTTTATTTAATTTTAACTAAATTGAATTTGGATAGTGGCCAGTAGCTACTGAATTGGACAGTGCAGCTCTAGTTTTGTACTTTGACTTTTTTTCTGATTAATAAGATGGACATCTCTGTATTTTCTCTGAGCCTCCCACTCTCCTTAACTTCCTTCCTTCCAGAACTAACCAATTCTGATACCCCATACCCTGTGTTGGTCTTTTGTCTCATGTTACTTGATTTAATGCCAAAAACCTAAAGATTAGCTGGAGAGCCCTTTCTTTGACAAGCACCAGTTTTCAGAGCAGCAACTTTTTGCCTTCTGGATCACATAATTTGTCTTAGTGATGAGCTATGTGTATTTATACACATAGTTTCTGTCTAAGAACCTAAGTGAGAGCTGGGTGGAGATCTGTCAGTGCACTCATTAATTACCCTATAAAAATTAAATACTTCATTTAATGTGAGACCAGACATTAGTACATAGGTGTTAACCTATGCTTAGTTCTCATGCTACAGAATTTGACTTTCTGTTAGACATACTTAGTCAACTAAGCATATTACTGGTATAGTAATATCTACTAATGGCCAATACCAATAGGGGTCATTGTCTAATCATTCAAATCAGCAAAGAGGACTGGCCTAGGGGATACAAATGAAGAGGATATATTGGCTAGGAGATACACAGGAAGATCATGCAGAGTCTTTTGACAAAATCTGGAAGCTTTCCCAACTGGTTACCATCTAGAGAACCAAACAGTATAAAATGAGGAGCTAATAGTAATAAGACTTTATTATTTTTGTGTGTGATGTATTGTGATCATTTATTTATTTATTTACTATAATAGGTACATTCTAAGATGTTGTGGAACGGAGGGGCTGGCCTATGGCTGGCTTCATGGCTGGCATGGTTGCAGTCAGTGGTAGGTGGGGCTGAGGCCCACAGTCCCCCACATGGGGACCCCAAGGGCTTCTGGCTCCCACCTGGTTGCAGTTGGCAGTGGGCAGGTCCTAGCAATAACAATTTAGAAGAAGTTAGAAGAAGGTCAGTGAACTAAAGACACCAAACTTTAAAGCAGGAAAGGTCTTCATGGATGAGTTAGGAGAATGGTCCCAAAGAAGCCAAACTTGGAGGGTTCACCACCCTGTACACATCCTCTGTGTGCATACTATGTGCCAGTCATAGGGACACAGAGTCAAATAATATGGAGCCTATCCTAAAGGAATTTGTGGTCTACTGAGTGAAACAAACATGTAAATTATTCTAATAGGTAGAGCTGCCAGATACAGCAAATAAAAATACAGAATATCCAGTTAAGTTTGAATTTCAGATAAACAATGAATAATTTTAGTGCAAGTGTATCCCATGTAATATTTGGGACATACATATACTAAAAAATTTTTTTCATTTGTTTGAAATTAAAATTTAACTGAATGTTCAGTATTTTATCTGGTGACTCTAAATATAGGGAAATAAACGCAGTGACAAAACTGAATGTTGGGTATTACAAAATAATAGCTAAGGGCACATGTCCTTGACCTCAGAGCACATGTCAGAAAAGAGTCACAGAGGTGAGGCTCGAGCCAAGTCTTTCCCAACTGGTAGAAGTTAGCCAGGTGAATTGAGCCTGTAAGAGTGCTGAAGACAGAGGATCAGGGTGCACAAAGAGAGAGAGGGCAGGGTATATTTGGGGAAGTGCAAGTAGCCCAAGAGGGACAGAATATGTAACAGGGAGAATTTCAATAACTATCTGCAAGAAGAGCCAAAGTCAGAACCCTGAATAACATCCCTGTCTAAGGGATAAACAGAAAGGACAGTTCATGAAGAGAGCAGGAAGGAGCCACCTGAGAAGGAAACAGAAAACCATGCAGCTAAAAAGAAGGAAGTGCAGAGTCACAAATGCTGCAGGCAGGCCAGGTGACATGAGTACATTGACTATCCCAACAGAGATAACATCAGTGACACTGACAAAAGCCATTCTCGTGGAATGTGTTAGCAGTGGGTTGAGAAAGGTCATGGAGGTGGTGAGAAGTGGAAAAAGCAAGGGTAGAAACTGCATTCAAAAAGTTTGGTTGTGAAAGAAGTACCATGCTTAGACCAAATAGGTAGATTGCCTGGGCCCTGAACTTTATTTTTTTATTATTTTTTTTTCTTGGGGGGGGGCTATATTTCTGAACTATAAAACTTGAAGTTTTGGGTTTTTTTTAAATTTTATTTTATTTTGTCAATATACAATGTGGTTGATTATTGTGGCCCATTACTGAAACCTTCCTCCCTCCTCCCTCGCACCCCTTCCTCCCAACAATGTCCTTTCTGTTTGCTTGTCATATCAACTTCAAGAAATTGTAATTGCTCTGTCTTCTTCCCTCCCCCCCCGTTTATTTGTGTATTTATTTATTTATTTATTTTTAGCTCCCACCAATAAGTGAGAACATGTGATATTTCTCTTTCTGTGCCTGACTTGTTTCACTTAATATAATTCTCTCTAGGTCCACCCATGTCATTGCAAATGGCAGTATTTCATTCTTTTTTATAGCAGAGTAATATTCCATTGTGTAGATATACCACATTTTCCGTATCCACTCATCTGATGATGGACATTTGGGCTGGTTCCAACTCTTAGGTATTGTAAAGAGTGCTGCAGTGAACATTGGGGAACAGGTATACCTCTGGCTTGATGATTTCCATTCCTCTGAGTATAAAAAAAAGAAAACTACAGGCCAATATCCTTGATAAATATAGATGCAAAAATCCTCAATAAAATACTAGCTAACAGAATACAGCAACACATATGCAAAATTATACACCATGATCAAGTGGGAGTTATCCCAGGGATGCAAGGTTGGTTCAACATATGCAAATTAATAAATGTGATACACCATATCAGTAAAATCAAACACAAGGACCATATGATCATCTCTATAGATGCTGAAAAAGCATTTAATAAAATTCAACACTCATTCGTGATAAAGACTCTCTACAAGTTAGGAAGAGATGGAAAGTATCTCAACATAATTAAAGCCATATATGATAAACCCACTGCCAGTATCATCGCGAATGGGGAAAGGCCCTGAATTTTAGAGAGGTCCTTAGCCTGGTTCACTTTCAGGCCCACCCATCTTCCTGGGGCAGGAGCCCATGGGGCCAATGGGATGTGCTCACCTAGAGCCTATACATTCCCTCTTAGATCCTGGAATTCTTTGCCCAAATGGAACCAAGCCTGTCTTCAAAGACCACACAAGCCTCTTTCCAGATCTCTATTCCAAAGAGAGAAAATGATGGAGAACAAGATCCTTATATCCATCAGGATTCCAGCAGCAGATGTTCTAGTGCAGGTGGAAGAAACTACTTACAGAGGTGTGGGAAGGGTAAGGAAATAAACCAGGGATACTAATGCACCCCAAGACTAGCAACAGTGGAAAGCCATTATATCCCATTATATATCCCTAGGCCTGAGAGGGCAGAAGATTGGCAGGACAATATTGCTAGGGTCCAGTGATCTTGGAGCTGTGGCTACAGTTTTTCCTAGAAATGTAACAAGGCAAGAACGGAGAGAGAGGAATAAATACTGCAACTTTTCTCTCCTCTTACCCTTGCGTTAGTGCTTGTGCCTCCCACTGACTGAAACCAACCAGAAAAATGCAGCCAGCAAGGTATCCTGGAGTCAATGCATTCCTTGGTGACCAGCCTCTCTGGGCAAAACCAGGAGAGAGAAGGGGTAAAATGTGTAATTTAGAAGGGCAAACAGAAAATAAATAATCAGCACAGTCCCCAAGAAAGCTGGAGGGAACTTAGCAGGGATATGAATAGAATAGAGGGTAAGTTTGCAGGGAGGAAATGGAGAGCATCTCTGCCTGAAGACCACCTTTTCTCTCTGCAGTTGGAGGGAAGGCTGGAAGCAGATGAGGGTGAGCAGGCAAGGGAATGTCAACTTTCCTCTTGCAGATGGAAGCTGGTATTTGGTCTCAAGGCCTTTGTATAGTATATGTAGTACCATAAGACAAGGCCATTTTCCTCATCTCTCACCAATGTAAGAGGAATGTCACATTTTCTTATGCCTCCCTCTCCATTCCCTACACTGACTAAGCAGAACTGCTGAGCAGGGGAAAGTCTTTCCTGCATTAACCTCTATGCCCACCTCAGCCTCAGGCAAACAACCCTCCAGCAACTTAGAGGCCCACATGCTTCAGGATATTTCCCTCTCGAGCTTTGGCTCGTGTTCAAAAGAGCCCCTTTCTCTGATAGGTCCCACCTTTGTGTGTGCATGTGTGTGTGTGTGTTTTGTTTTGTTTCAGCAGGTGGCTGGTATGAGAATCTGAACCTTTGACCTTGGTGTTATAACAGGTCCCACCTTTGGTCAAATAAAAACTCTCTACCTGATAGAAGAAAAATAATTTTTGAAACTAATTTTCACTACATTATAAAGAACTCGTAACCTTACCTCTAATCTTCCCATGGGTGTCTGGATTAGAAACATACCTCTTTGTCCTAAAAGGGCAAATCTCTAAATTTCAAACAGAGATAAAATGAGCTGAAGAATTTTGGATGTTTAGAGACAAGAATACCTGCTTCTCCAACTTATCAGTTCTGATTCTATGAATGACTCCTCTTCCTTTTATGTTTTAAAACACATATCTGGTTGGTTGGAATGAGCAGGACTGAAGCCATGTAGGGACCTAAAACTGCATGGGCTGTGGGCTAATTTTTCAAAGACAGCTTTCTTCTTGGCATGCATTTCTATGAGTTCCCTCTTTTCCCATGGTTATTTGATCTTTTGAACCTTGGTTATGGGGCAAGATGACATTATTTACGTGTACATAAAGTTGTTTTCCAGCCAGCTTGAAGCTGCAGACTTGCAGACTTGCACATGCTATCCAGACCCTGAGATAACAGCAAGGATGGGAGCAGAAACCAGGAGTTTTGGTGAGACTTTCTTTGCACCTGGCCCTTGCACGTCCCCTCGCTCCTGCTTTTCATTTCCCACTTTCCATTCCCTCAGCTATCTCTTTAAACCCCTGAGTAAATCTGAGTCTTTGTGATGGCTTTAGCCTGGCCCTTCTCCTTCAGGTTTACCACAGAGTTGGGTGAGCCTACCATCCCTCCTCAGGTCACCAGTATTCCTGAATAAAAGCTGACTTCCATTTTCACTAACGTTTGACTTTTGAGTGTTTTATTTTTGAAAGGGGGCCGGCATCTGGACCTGTGCCAGGTAACGGTTTTTCTTTTTTAACCCTCCCCCGGCCAACAAAAAAGAGAAAGAGAAGATGAAGCAAGATTCTGTTTCAGAGAAGACAGTCCATAGGTAAACATCCTTTTCCCTTGAGTTGTACAAGATTAAAGTTTAATATCAAGACAACAAGCATTGGGAGATAGTTTGAAAGATTGGTGTAAACCTCAAAGCACCGACTTCTTACACCCATTCAGTGTAAACTGGACTAGTCTTTACAGAGTCCTCTGTTCTGGAAGGTGGGGGTGGGGCTCATCTCCCCAAGATCTGCCACTAGTCTCCCCAAATTCCTCCCAGGGGCCGCCTCCACCCAACACAAAACCAGCCTCGCGGAGAGGCACCTGGTCCCCATCTCTGAGTCCTTGGGGACAGGAAAGAGAAAGCTGAATAGACTTTATATTCTCTCTCTTCTTCTCCTACCCTCCTGCGATCAACAAAAGCAGTCCTGGAAGGCCGGAGGAAGATCTTATATCCTTTTCCACTCAGCGTCCATTAGCCAACTTGACCTACCTCCAAAACTCGAGCCAGAAAGAGTTGGGACAGGAAATCAATGGTTCCAGCTTGGGGCAAGGGGAAGGGGAAAAGAGGGGGTAGGGGGAAGGGCAGGGACATAGACGGGAGCGGATTCATTCATTGCAGCGCCGCAAAGCGCAATTAAAGCGGCTCAATGGCGAGGCCCCGTGCAAAGGGAGCTAGCCAGGGAGGATGTCCTCCTGTTTTTCACCTGCCGTCTGGCCACACCTGGAGCAGCGTGCAGGGCGAGATGTGGGGCCGGATGCGGGGCCAGGAGACCGCGGGGCTTTTGCTCTCCTCACCCAGTGGATCCTGAGACCCGAGGAGCAGAAGCCTTCTCTGCGCAGTCCTCCTGGAGCCCGCCGACCTGCCGTGAGGCTCCGGAGCACTCCAAGCTCCTTCCCTCCACCGAGGGTGCGCCCCTAGTACCTGGAAATAGCGTCCTTCGGTGTCACCAGGGCCCAGCCACTGAGAGCTGCTGCCCGAGGTGAGGCGACAAAGAGCTGAGGGTTCTGGGAGGTGTGTTTGTTTGTTTTAACTTTAGAAGGTCAGATCTGAATGGTCCCTTAGAGAGCTCTCTCGGGCAACCCCTCACTTTACCCACAGGGACACTGAGGCCCAGGAGACAAGGACTTTCCCTAAAGATGAAACGGTGAAATTGATCCAAATCAATTAAAAAAATATTTAATCCCGCTGTCTGCAAAAAACCGGTTAAGCAAGGAACAGCAAAGGCAATTAAAGGAGAGAGGGAGGGAATCATCAGCTTTGAAAAGAAGTAATATGAAATTAATTTCCCAGACAGGGGCGGGGAAGGGGGTTATGGAGAGAAAAAGCACTCAAGGACCCCC